>NC_081562.1:51340229-51538617 GCF_022355385.1 Mustela nigripes | reverse complement strand
TGATCCCAGCGTCCTGGGATCGAGTCCCACATCGGGCTCCTTGCGCCGCAGGGAGCCTGCTTCTCCCTCTGACTCTGCCTTCCACTCTGTCTGCCTGTGCTCGCTCTCACTCTCTCTCTTACAAATAAATAAATAAAATCTTAAAAAAAAAAAAAACCAAAACCAAAACAAAACAAAACAAAAAAAAACCCAAACATTTATTTCTCACAGATGGGCCCAGGTAGACTGAATGATGATCCAATCTCAAAAGATGAGCAGGAGGTAGCCAGGTTAAGGAGGAGGTGACGGGAGTCCCAGGGAGAATGGGGAAAAAGTGTGAAAGGATGGAGTGAGACCTGAAGCACATTCCAAAGAAAATCAGCCATGGGTGTGCACCAGTGGCCTGCTGGGGGTGTGGCAAGGTCTCTTCCCTTGCGAGCTCCGTGCCTCTCATTGGATTTTTATCTTAAAAGTAAAGGCCCAGGTGACTTGCTTGCAGTATTGGTTCAGTGAAGCCTTTCCCTCTAACATCCAGAGCTTCATTTTCCCCCTCTTCCCCTTGAATCGCTCCTCTTCCTCTTCCTGCTATCTTGGCAGCACATAAGGAAATGGAAATAGGTCAACATGCTCTTCTGAGAGCTGATCCCAGAGTTAATAAAAACCAGGATCCTGGGTGGTGGGTGTACTTAAGGGAGAGCTCCTCTTTATCATTGTCTTTTCTGGTGATTTGAAGCTGGGGGGGAGCCTGCTTCAAATCATATATTCCAGGTCCACTATTTCTGCGGCTTGGTGTTGGTGTTGTTCTGGAACCTTTTTGAGCCTCAGCTCCCTTCCCTGTAAAATGGGAATGGGAGAATATATACCCCATAGAGATGAGAGAATGAGAGAATGCCTGATGTAGCAAAAACATTCTACAAATGGTTGTCTTTGTCTTAATTCACATTAAAACTTAAAATCCCACTCACTGAGTAGGGAGTTGGTGGCTGTAGAACTTTTTGCCTATCTGGAAAAAAATAGTTGAGAGCTGAGTAAATGTGAGAAGGGATGAAGGAAATTCCTTAAGAAAGTCTGGTGTCACCGTCTCTCTGTGTTACCAAAATAAGAAAGAAAAAATGAAGCTGTTATAAGGAAGTTGCTGGCCTCGGTGTCCCCCTCTATAAAATAAAGGTCTGATTAGATGATGTTTTAAGTTCCTTTCAGGGTTGAGGCGCCTGGGTGGCTCAGTGGGTTAAACCGCTGCCTTCAGCTCAGATCATGATCTCAGGGTCCTGGGATCAAACCCCACATCCGGCTTTCTGCTCAGCGGGGAGCCTGCTTCCTCCTCTCTCTCTCTCTGCCTGCCTCTCTGCCTACTTGTGATCTCTCTGTCAAATAAATAAATAAAATCTTAAAAAAAAATTCCTTTCAGGGGCAGGTGGCTCAGTCAATTAAGCCTCTGCCTTCGGCTCAGGTTATGATCCTGGGGTCCGGGAATTGAGTCCTGCATCGGGCTCCCTGCTCAGGGGGGACTCTGCTTCTCTCTCTCACTCTGCCTGCTGCTCCTCCTACTTCTGCTCTTGCTCTGTTAAATAAATAAAAATAATCTTTTCTAGAAAATTCCTTCCAACCATAATACTTTATTCATTTCGTTTTCCAGAGTCATTGCTGCATCTTCATCATTAACGAGAAAGAGTCAGGACTTCTAAATGACAGTTGCATATTCGAGACCCTAGAAAGCTTTGAACAACTCCTGATGTCCAGGCCCCAAACAGACATATAAAATCAGAGTCCCTGGTGTTATGGGGCAGTCAGGACTGAGGGCTTAGTAAGTCTTGTCTGTAATTTCCAGCTTCTAGCATCCTTTATAGTCAGTCACCTCAACAGGAGAATTAGATGTCACAAGTTAATATCACAGATGGCTTTTGTTGTTTGTTTTGAAATCTTTGTTTTTCTCCTGAAAGTGAATAATTAGGCTTCTTGAGGGATGTAGGTAATTGCTAGTCCTTGAGTTTCCTTTACCAAAATATTCCTAGCATAAAGACATATGTTACCAATTATGTTTCTAATTAGAATGGAAATGTGTGTAAAGCTCTTTCATAGAAATGCATACTAAATCTGTTTTAGAGAAACTTACTTGTAAGATTTTTTTTTTTTTCTTTTCACTCCGTTCCAATTCGGGCTTTGGCCCTCATTCAAAAGAAGCCACTACAATGAAATATTTTCTGACACTATGTGGAAATAGCTGTCCTTGATGTGTGTGTCTTTATTTATGTCAGGGTTCCCAACAAATCCCACAAATAAAACCTGTTTTTTCAATGAAAAACACTTCAAAATGGGAAGAGGGATGTATGTCATGTTGACCTAAAATAGCATGAGCATAATGAGCCCAGCATGGAAGGGGCTTTAAAGGCTCAAATATTCATGGGAAATACTTGTTGATTTTACTTCACTATAATTGGAGGAGAAAATATAGTGGCATTTTAGCATGATAATTTCTTAATGTATACTTATTGAACTTCAGTATGTGTGGTCTGGTAAAAATAATTCCATAGAAAAAGAGGCCATGAATCATATGTATGTGTATAAATTTAGGGAATAACAACTATACACATTATTTTCTGATTTACTTTTTTTTACTGAGGGGTACCTTGGTGGCTCAGTGGGCTAAGCATCTGCCCTCAGCTCAGGTCATGATCAGGGATCTGGGATCAAGCCCCAAATTGGGCTCCCTGCTCAGTGGGGAGTCTGCTTCTCCCTCTCCCTCTGCCCCTCCACCCTGCTCATGCTCTCTCTCTTGCTCACTCTCTCTGTCTCAAATAAATAAATAAATAAATATCTTAAAAAAATATAAGCAGACATTCTTCCTTGATTTCCATCATTATTTTAAGGACTACATAATATTCCCAATTATTAATGTATCAGAACCTACTTAACCAATCTCACTTGGACATTTAGGGTCATTTTCAATTTTCCTATGCTGTAATGAACAGCCTTGTTCGTATATCTTCTTGTCTTTGTACAATTATTTCCTTAGATAAATTCATAGAAGTGGAATTGTTGGGTCAAATAGGCTTTGTAATTTTAAGGATTTTGTTATGTTTTGCCAGATTGTATGGAAGCCTATATCAATTTGTACTGCTCTGGGCCCAACTGTTTCTTGTTCCGCAAATTTCATTTTTAAGATTTTATTTATTTATATGACAGAGCCACAGCGACAGAGGGAACACAAGCAGGGGGAGTGGGAGAGGGAGAAGCAAGCTTCCCACAGAGTGAGGAGCCTGACGTGGGGCTCGATCCCAAGACCCCGGGATCATGACCTGAGCCAAAGGCAGACGCTTAACAACTGAGCCACCCAGGCGCCCAAATTCTTTTCAACAAAAGAGTAATATGAAATCCAAACTGAAACTCTCCCTTCCGGTCTCAGCAAATAACTTCCAATCCCCCCAGCTCATTCTGCAAAAAGGTAAAACGCTGGGACAGCTGCACACTTGTTAAAGGAACAAGAGTGGAGACCAGGGGGATGCAGAGGAGAACGAGGTTGTCAGCAGCGGACTTTGAAGAAATGAACATTTTTTTTCACTTGTCATGTTCTGACCCAACCTCTGGGACAAGACGCTTTCTCCCAAAAAAGAGGTGAAGTTCGAAAGAAACAAAAGCTAGAAATTCCACTTAAAATTCCGCTGGGGCTCGTATTTGAGACTGGCAGTGCTGAGGCTTTCCAGATGGCTATGTCTATTCTTTTGAACCTACCTTTTGATCTTATTTAAATTTCCTCCTCGTTTCACCTGTTCTGGGTTTATTGCTTGGAAAACAAGCAGGTGAACATATTAGGTCCTCCTTAAGGCACTGCTAGACCACAGGAAACTCATGTTCAGGTCAGGAATTGTAGAACATGACTCCATGCTCCACATTTATGGGCAAGTTAAACAACAGGGAATTTTATGCTGGGATTTATGGCACAAACTTGTAGCAGGCACACTGTGAGGTGGGAGGGGAATTGAACCAGGGAAAATCTCTGCCTGTAATATTGATTCAAGATCTCCAATTGATGGAAAAAACATGTCAGGATTTTATTCTGGAAATTGCCTGTGAGTTAGACAAGGGGCAGGAAAACATAAATATTATAAACACATCACCTCTCCTTCACCCATATATTGGTTCTCCTCTTTCAGATGAGGCCATTTCTAGTTTTCTAGTCAGTCTGTATACCAAAATGATCGAAAAGCACATAATTAGCTGCTTTGGCAAACGTTATCCCTGTTAATTTCCGGGGGTGGGGGGAGCGGAGAAATGGGGAGCATGTGTCAGATTGAGGGGACAAGACTTCTACATTCTCTAAAAAATTGACCTACACCGTATGTATCTGTCCTTACAGCCCATAAAAGCCAGCACAAATGAGAACACCAGCTGGAATCATTCAGGGAAGGTGATGCCTTTAAAAGACCCAGCTACAGCAGGTGAAATATACATTAGGGGTTCTTTTATTCCTCAAATAATACTTATTTTCAGTGGGAAACAATATGGTTCTTCTATAGTCAATAAAGAGCAAATTCAGGGTGTTTGCTCTTCGGCCAGCGTGGCTGATGATTTTTGATGACTCTAGCATCACCCATCACTCATGGAGCTCAGAAAACATTGGACTCAAATACTGGAAGACATGGGTCCTTGTTTGGCAGATCAGATTCTTTAGACCCACACTGAGGTCCAGAGGCACGTAGCCTAAGGGCCAGAATAATTTCAAAGTCTTGGGTTGCTGGTACACTGGTTGTTTGGAAAATGGCTTCACTGGACTTGAAAGGCTTTCTTTGATCCTTGTTCATTTGTTTAGCTATGCTCCCATGTTTATGGTCCAGGAGGATTTGAGTACATTGTCTTGTTTCTCCTAGGAACATCTTTGCTTAGGAGTTGTAATTGTTCCCATTCTAAATACAGATGGGTGCTGGTGGTGGATAGATGGGGGAGAAGCAGCAAGCCCCTAACTTGTCCATTTGCCTTGGGGGTTCAAGGACTCCAGGAAAGGTCAACAGTGTTCAATGCTGGGAGAAATCAGACTGTCTGCTCCTTGAGGGCTTTGCTGGTTCTGTTCTCTACTGTTCTCTCAGTGTCCGGCTGACAATAGGATCATAATAAGTGTATCATGTTGCCTGAGACCAAGCAGTGTAGTGGGGAATGAAACCACTGGTTTTGACAACAGCGAGAAGGAAAGCATTAGTTTCCTTTGAGGAGAGATGCTCAGGGGCTTAAGAATATGAAAAATGGTTCCCACTGTTAATTTCTACTTTTTTACCTATGTGCACTGCAGGTTGGAAGGGGGCAAGAGGTAGCTTGTTACTTGAGTTACATGGGTCATCATTGCTGAGGAGTTGGCGTAAACTCAATTTCAGAGCCAAAGGGCTTTCCTCCATGCTCTGTTAAACACAGAATAGGGAGTAGGATCTTAACTGAAGAGGAGATGCATGGCTTAGAGCAGGGGTTCTTGAACTTGAGCATACATCAAAATCACCTGGAGAGCTTGTTGAAACAGATGACGGGGCCCTGCTTTTGGAGTTTTCTGACTCAGTGGGTGTGAGGAGGACCTGAGAATGTGCATTTCTGACAATTTCCTGGGTGATGCGTATACCGCACCCCCCTACCGCCTGCACCCCGCCCCCCCACCGCCCCGAGGCCAAACTTTGAAAGCCAATGGCTTAAGGAAAAAGCACTCACACTGAAGTCAGATAAAGCTAGAATACTGTCTTGGTCATTGACATTGGTCATTGACTACTGACCTTGGTCAGGTCAACTTTGCTCAGCCTCATTTACAAAATAATGACAATATCCCCTGCACAGGCCTATAGTGAGGACAAAATAAAATAAAGGGAGTAAGATGGCTGGCCCACTCCAACGATTGACACCTTCTGCCCTCAGTCCTTTTGTGGGATCCTCATACAGAGGAGTGTCTGTGGGTTTATGTCTGTGTGAGCTGGGTTTCTGCTGTACTGATTTCACATTACCACTTATTTATAAATCCCACGTATTTCACCATTACTAAACATTTATGATGTGAGTGACACAGTGTGAGATGATTTTTACATTACATAGGACATTGAAAATATTTCTCTTTAACAAATGAGGTTAAGTGACTTGCACACAAACCCAGAGCAAGGAAGGGGCAGAGCTGTGTTCAGACGAGGGCCTCCTCCCCACCAGCCCCTTGACTTCTGTGTGAGAGTGGTTCCTGGATTCTCTATGGGCAGAAGATGCCAGGATGGTTAGGTCCTTTTCTCTAATTCCTCACTCACATGGTACATCTGTCTATGTAAGAAGCATATCTGAGAGAATTGAGCAATTATTCTGAGAATGTGAGTGAAAGGGGTAGGATCTTTTGTGTATCTTTTAAGCCAGACCCTGTCTTATTCTTCCCACCATGGTGCATAGAACTCAGCAAATGTTCGTGGTATTAGCAAATGAAATAAAGGCTCAGATCGAATGGCAATCTCCCTGGGCCTTGATAAGTACTGGGCTTCCTCCTTAAATGATCACCGTGGCTTGCCTCTTTACCATTCATACACAACCAACTGATACTGATACCCAAACAGTTGAATAGTTTTTTAGGTCTTGGATTTGGAAAATGATAAGCAGTTGTTATTAACTTCCCTTTTCTGGATAATTTGCACTCCTGGTGTGATTTACCAGACTCATTTGAAAAAGCAAATCAGGGATCCCTGCCGTGGAGAGACCCGGTCTGATTACTTACAGGTAAAGTTTCAGCTCCACTCTGCTAAGATTACCTGAATCCTTTGATACTTAAATCTTGGGCCCTAGAGAGGTAGTTCTCAAACTTAAAAAAAAAAAAAAAAAATTAGTCACTTACTCCACGATCCCTTGTTCTTCCATAACAATCTCCAGCAAATCAGAATAGAAAATTGCTCTGAACAAGGCAGGCCACAGGGATGGGCTATCCGGGTGGCAAGGCTGCAAACAGCAGGCTTGGGCAGGGCTGCGGAATGGCAGTCATCCAAAGATGCATGGCAAATTGCCGACCCCTGCTAGCTGGCATTCCTGAGGGCAGCAGTGATCTCCCCACGGAGATGTCTGCAAATAGCAGGCAGGGGATGAAGTGGGGGCATGTGGATAGTGGTCTGAAAAGGTGGTGGTCCTTATGCTATTTTTATCATATGCACTGTAGGTCACGGCTTCCAACCTCAATCTCACTCTTTTGTCAACACCAAGTGTTCCAAGGATAAGTTTTAGTTGTACCACAGATATCTGGGGAAAGAATGACATTTTTTTCTAAAAAATAACAATTTCCCATATGCGACACTCAGTCAGTATGTATCAGTTAATTACTGCCGGTGTCTGTTCTAAATGGTCAGCACTTGTAGTTACCTATGGTTGAATATTTTGAATATCATATAACAGTAACATACAGTTACTACAGATAACTGTAATAGAAACCACTAAAGCAATTTTTATTTCTACATTTTGCAATACCAGTGGGGTGATGACATGGCATGATTTTCTAACATTATGCCAACATTGTACTCTTATTTGCTATTGAGCTGGTGACAATGGGTTACATGGTGATTATACTTCAGCTACTAGACTCAGAAAATGTCCAGTGGTGTGACACAGGCCAGGAGAGGCACAAAAGGAAGCACTGGCTTTAGCTCAGAGTCCAGTTAGAAAACTCTCCAGCTGTGCAAGCTCCCTCATTCTTTTCTTCCATTTCCAGGTCATAGGCAGTAAAGCAAAGCAGACCAGACCCAGGGTACCCAACAGAGAGAGAGTCCTTTCCCTGGCTAACACATAAGCAGGCAGCCAGTATTTTATGGGGGCTATTAGAGAAAAATAATTTTCTGTAGAAATCAGTTGGCAAAGGTAACTCTTAAATTGAACTTCTATCAGTTGCATGGCATATGAAGAGATGAAGAATATTTGAAAATAATTGAAGGAGCCTTGATTCAAGGTAACATTCAGCACAGACTGGCATAGGACGAACACACTCTGTGGCACAGTGTCAGATCCACAGAACCCGGGAGGAGAGCCATCCCATCCAGGGCCATCCAAGTACTTGATTGTTGTGTCCATAAACTGTCCCTTGACCGCCGCTACCAAGCTGGTCCCATGCTCCTTGTGCTATCCCAGCCTGGCAGCATGGAACATACAGGCAATTTCTCGAACAAGGTCTTTACACTAACTGAAACAAGTAAAGTAAGATGCCTTTTCTCTTTTTAATAGAACTGAATGAAAAATGGAATTCAGTACCATGTAAATAAGCAAGGTAAATACACTCATTTCTCCAAGAATATAAGAAGAGAAAATGGCATTTCTAAAGTATACATTTATAGCTAAATTTGGACTCACATATATGAGGCCATAACTCTCTCATGAATTATTTGCTTGGAGGATCTGTCACATTGTACCCTGGCTTCAATTCTTGAGAGATCTTTGGAGGCAAAACACAAAATCATAGTATGTCAACTAATTTTTTTTGGATTACTTTTAACACAGGTGGAATATTTTTCTAGTTTAACTCAACAGACACTTATTGGACTGTTGTTATATACTTGGAATCATGTTAGCTGATAGAAAGATAGCTGATAGGGGCTCCTGGGTGGCTCAGTGGGTTAAAGCCTCTGCCTTCGGCTCAGGTCATGATCTCAGGGTCCTGGAATCGAGTCCTGTGTCGGGCTTTCTGCTTGGTGGGGAGCCTGCTTCCTCCTCTCTCTCTCTCTGCCTGCTTGTTATCTGTCTGTCAAATAAATAAATAAATCTAAAATATTTTTTTCGTTTAAAAAAAATAAAAAAATAAAAAAAAGAAAGATGGCTGATAGAAGCCGCATAACACAACACTTTGTGTTACCAAAATAACTTATTGGGGCGCCTGAGTGGCTCAGAGGGTTAAAAGCCTCTGCCTTCAGCTCAGGTGATGATCCCAGGGTCCTGGGATCAAGCCCCACATCCGGCTCTCTGCTCCATGGGGAGCTTGCTTCCTCCTCTTTCTCTGTCTGCCTCTCTGCCTACTACTTGTGATCTTTGTGTGTCAAATAAGTGCATAAAATCTTTTAAAAAAAGATAACTTATTAAGTGTGTGTTTGTTTCTATGTGTATAACTTTATTCTTGTATTAGGATTGTATGTGTCGGTGAGAACAGGGCTGGAGAACAAAAAACTTTTTTTTTTTTTTTAAGAAAGTATCATTGAAGTTCTCTGATTTCAAAAAGATTAAGAAAAAACTTTCTGAGGGACTGGTGGAATTTTCACAAAGGACCTCCCAAACCCATCCCACTCTTGTGCTATCCCTTCTTGTGCACCCCCAGGACACAACAGTCTCCTTGAGAGTACATTCTTCCCTTTGGTTTAACACAGGTGCTTTCCATCTTTGGAGTCACCCTTGTAGGGATCCACTTGGCCCCAGGGAGACTGGGGGTCTTCAGAGAATTAATGTTCTCTTTCTCTCTTCCTTCCTTTTAGCTACCAATCAAAGTGAAGTCCAAAGCAATTTTTTTTTGTTGTTGTTGTTTTAGGTTTTTATTTAAATCCCTATTAGTGGACATACTGTATAATATCAGTAGGATGTGTACTATATAGTGATTCAATACTTCATCTAACACTGCTCATCACAAGTCCAAAGCAATTTTAAAGGGAAAGAAAATGAAATTGATCACATTCTAGAAAGGAAAGGATTTAAAAAGAGAAAGAAAAGAAGGCAACTTTGAAAACTGTTCATCTGACAAAGTACAAACTAAATAGTGAGTAGATGGGAAAACCAGGCATTCCCCAGATTTGGTGAAGAATTCAACTGTGATGGCCAAGATGAGACTATCAGCCTCTAGTGTGTACAGTTGTTTCTCAACCCTGTAGTTATTTAAAAAAAAAAAAAATCCGAGTATTTCGGGGATAAACTGAGTCAATAGACGACAACTTTTCAGTCTGACAGTTGCGTTACAGTCCAGTCCCTGTGGGCCACCTCGGGGCAGCGTGTGACTCCTATGCCTTAAAATTCAGTCTCCCCTGGCTTCCTTGTCTCCACAAGGTCCGAGAGACCACCCAGTCCTGGGGGAGTGTGTTTACGTCCGTGTGTGAGGTCTTCCTTTCCTGGCACTGCCACCGAATACAAATTCCACAGGCTCTTCCTGTGAGCACTTGGGTGTTCATCTCAGGCATATTTACCAATGTTCCTCATCTCCTGTCTCCTTGTTGAGTTTGTGCACCGAGACACAATCTAATTTATAATGGTTGGTGGTCAGATTATGAAACCATAGCTCCTCAAAGGAAGTCTTTGGGGTCAGAGTGAGAGAGTCCATTGAAAATTACTGAGAACTGTTAGGAGCGCTGAGTTCTGTTCCTAATTGTTCCAAAGGCCCACCCTGTGACTAGACCAGGAGATTTCAGTGTTCCCTGGTGAACATTTTGGGGGCTTGGAGTCTTAAAAATTCCTCTGGGGTGAAAAAGAGCAGTCGCATACCTCACCACCACTACCACCACCACCATCACCACCAAAGAATCCCAAGGTGCTGACCCAGATGGCAGCCTCATCTGATCTAAACCCCAGCAGAGGATGTATGTGTGGGAACCCCGGTGCCCTAACGGTTCCCATTTATTCAACATGCGTTATTGAATGCCTACTGGATGCTAGTCACATTGTGAGTATCAGGGTGGGCGGGAAGAGGGATTAAAAAGTAAGAATGTGTTTCCTGCTTTCCTATAGGAACAAGAAACATAAATCCTGAAAAGCTTTAGATCTACAGACGTTCTCAGCTCATAGAGCAGGGCTGATCCGCAGGGGTGATCAGTAATGTTAAACTGAATGAGGACCTGACTCTTATGGTGCACCTAAGTTTGACAACTTTCTTTAAACATCACCGATTCTCTCTAGTGTATATAGATTTTTTTAAAATCCTGGAATTCTGAGAATTCCTGGAATTCTGGGGAACAAAGAGAAGATTGTCAGGCTGAAGGGACTTTGGTCCTTGGCTTTGTAGACCATTTATAAAGTGGATGGCTCTGTGGTTGACCAAACCACAGATGAGTTCCTTAGGGACCAATGTGGAATGCATATCTGAGGCTTGCTGGTGATTAGGCATGTTCTAAAATGATTTACTTGTTAAGCACTGTGCTAAAAACATAGTGTCCTAGAAGTCCATCCTGGAACCTAGAGTTACTCCAGAAAAAATCCTCTCTAAAGACTAATAGACTCTAAACTGCTTTGCAGTGTGGAAGTGAATGTTCTTAATAAGGAATCCATGTGAGTAAGGGATGACTTTGGAATAATTGTCAGAGAGACCAGGAATGACCTCTGGTCACTAGGTGCCTTGTTGCGTCCTCTTAGGGTTCATGTTCCTTTCCTCCAGAGCACAGGCCTTAGTGTGTAGGTAACATTTTATCCATATGATTGATTACTACGCACCATCTTCCTCTAGTCTCCATCGGTACAGGGACTGTGTGTGTCCTTAGTCATCACTGAGTCTGTGGAACCTAGTACAGTACCTGGCACAAAGTCAACACTAAGCAAATACAGAACTTCTGTGAATGAATTTATACTCTACCTAAGAGCCATAATGTCACTAGGTCAGTAAGCACACCTGCTTCTATTAGCCTTGTCAACTTGCAATTCTACCCACTCCCTAACACTATTGAAAAAAATAAGACATATACACATATGCATATATATTATAGACACATGTATATATACATATACACATATTATATATACACATATGTATATATACATATACACATATTATATATACACATATGTATATATACATACATACCTGTGTGTGTGTGTGTCTGGCAAAATCATAAAAACAAACAGCAAACTGAGACAAACACATGCTGTACATATGATAACATATGAATAACCTTATTGTACAGTGGGAACTATCACTTAAATAAAATTAAAAGAGAGAAAATCTGGCCATTTCAAAGTTGCAAGTAGCCTTCTTGTGTCTAATATGGCTGCATACTGGGATTGTCTTCAGAGCGTGAACAAACCCTGAGGCCTGGTCTCACCTCCAGACATTCTGCTTTAATTGGTGGAGTGTGGCCTGGGCATTTGGAGGTTCCAGGAACAAGCCACATGATGTTGATATGGAGCTACGGTTGTAAGGTACTGATCAAAATGCAGACAGTACATCATTCTGGAGCAGATTCTGTTGCTTTTGTAAGGAATCACTCTAAATCAAAGGCAGTTGTTACCCTTCGCCCCCTAAGAAGTGCTTCAGGAAAGAGATCTTTCCTTGTGGCTTGACAAAGAGGACAGATTGGATGAAGAGGTACCTAGGATCCTTTCAGGAGGGAAGCAATCAAGACTTTGACACTTAATTTTTGTAGATTCAACCTTCTAGTGGATCAAGATGGTTTCAGTGAAGCTCCTCTAAGGAGGAAAAGATCCCAGAGTATCCCAAGAAGAGCTTTTCCTAAGGGAAGGGAGAGTCTGATAATCAGCGTCAATATGAGACCACATTTATAGCAGTAATGATCAAAACAGTGACAGATTGTTTCAGTGCTCTTTTACCCAATGTAATTTTGTTGACCTGGTTCAGTTGTTTGGCCTAAAGTAGGTGGCATGCAGCGCAGACAGCACTGTCTCTGTGGCGTGGGCTGGGAGAGTGTCAGTTCTCTCATGGAAAGATGGCGAGTAGGTTGGCAAAACACAAGCAGATGTACATCCCTTTTCCAGCTAGTTTGTGAACTCCTTGAGGACAACGCTGCTGGGTTCCACAGCTTCAACTTTCTATGAAGATATTAAGAGTATGGTTAATTATCCCAGCTTGCCCCCTTCTTTTTTTTCAGCCAAGGCTTAACCTCAGATGCTTAGTTTCCTTGCCTCTAAATAATTTTCTTGGACTTGTGAGTGATACTTCATTGGAATGAGGAAAAGTCTTTTCCCACACAGAAATGTGCTAAATGAGAAAGGTTAGCAATACCTCAGCCATGGTGTTCAGCCTCTGGGACTCTGAACAATGGGGATAGAGGCTGCTGGCACCAACCACTGGAAGACAGAATTCAATCCAAGTCTCAACAAACCTTGGAGTTCTTTGCATGTTCTTAGTGAGTATGAATGAGTGTCACTTCAGATGTGGTGAGAAGCCGAAATGGAAACTATTACATCAAAACATTTCATTTGGTGGGGGGGACAGTTCGGAAAATTTTTAATTTTTTTAAGGAACAAAGAGAAGTTGATGAAAGGATTTGAGGTTATAATGACCAAAGTCTCTGCTGCCTGCCTTCCCTCCCCCACCCTTCTTCCAAAATGGAGAAAAGAAATGAAGCCAGAGAAATGTCTTAAATATTGTAAGTCTGGCAGACCTAGCTTTTAGCTAGGATAGCATGTAGTGGTAATACCTTTTAATTACAGCTGTATAATTATAAATAGGAAAGAAATTAAAAGATGAAGATGCGGTTTGTAATGAAATTACCATAAATACCATGGCAAGCTTTAAAGTCGTCATGAAAATTCATAACACAAAAACATGAATGTGGAGGTTAACTTTTACCAAGACTAGAATTAAAATTTTGTGGATTCGTGGTCTTCCTTGTTAGCTTGGTATTTCCTCCTAAGTACACATAGGCACCATTAGTCATGCAGACACAAACAGACCTTTAAAAAGTCAGAGTCCTTATTGGCAACTTTTAAGTTCCCTACTTAGGGAAGCTGACATAGAAATGACTGGGTTCCAAAGATAAGTGGAGCCATCAAAAGAAATCTCATCCAGCTGCTGGCCATTTTTGATTAATTCTCCTGTTGAAATCATGCATATATTTTGTTTGTGATGCATGGGTTTATCTTGCAGTCTTTATTTAAAGACCCATTTTACCTCCTATGAACTGACAAGTTTCTATGATTAAGGGGAGGGGATCATAATTGCAAACTGCTGCATTGGTCCTGGGACCAATAATCGAAGCTATCAGATCAGAACACTTGAACAGTTTACAACATCTTTCAGTGCCTTGCTTTCCTTACAGGTTAGCTCCTATTTGTTAAAATACTGATAATGAGATTGACATCATGAGGTCAATTTCCATAAGCCTGATCGATAGCAACAAACTACTAAGACATCTTGAAAACAAGAAACCTTGATCAGAAGAGAGATCAAGTAAGTGAGTTTGGCTCACTCTTTTGCAAACTTTTCTTCAACATTGTGAAAATGTTTAATATGTGTCTTAATGATGGTAGATTTTGTCCTTCTTTTGCACCCAACAAGAGGGATTTTTTCTTTCTCTAAACCAAGAACAATTATTTTGTCACTTCTTTACTACCATTGGCTTACCAGCTGGCACAACAAATTAAGAGGTATGTTTTTATGTCTGTGCTATTCATAAGAAGTTATACTGTGATGACTATATAAGATTAAAGAAAGGATAGCAAAGTTAGTTCGAAGATGCCAGAGGAAAAGTGTTGAGAAAAAAGCAAATTAGAGGAGGCCTTGTATGCTGGAATTTTTTTTTTTTTAATCCAATGGATAATGGAGAGCCATTGAAGGTGTTTCAGTGTGAAAGTGACATAATGAAAGTGGCATTTTGGGATAAATTGAAAGGGGGATAAATAGGGAACTGGTCACTGCCTTCCCTACAGCCAGTGTGAGACAAAAATAGAGTGACATTTTTCCTTAGCTTGAAGCTGTGGGAAAACTAGAACCCAGCTGCTAATACCAAAGGTGGGTGGAAGGTCTAGCTCCTGAAGATCCTCTCTTCCTTCCTCCCTCTGTCTCCACCCAGTGGGCTAGGTGATTCCAAGTGAGGGATGCTGCTCCATAAGCATTGCAGCACCCCAGATGGAAGGAGAAGGAGGTGCTTGGATAACAGGGCTACTGATTGGGAGTGTGGATAGTTGTGTGTGGTAGTGCTGGTGGATTTTGAAATGGCCAAGAAGAGGTGGTCTCATTCCTCCATACCTCTTTCTAAACTCTCAGGAAATGATCAACACATACTGGGTCACCTTGGTTTGCACCTCCATCTGCCACGATGCTAGCCAGTTGTTATGCTGAACTCATTGTGGGGAAATAAGGAGAGATTGGAAGAGTTGGATTGTCATAAAAAGACAGACAACAAACTAAACAATTGATAATAAAGAAAGTTTGAATTAATGGCTTAGAAAGCACAAGAATATAAAATAAATATAATATATATCCTCAAAGGAAAAAATATCAGAAATAGAAACATAAATGAACAGCCTAAAGGAGATCCAACCAGAGATATTAGGTAAAAGGAAGGTGTTGGAACACAACCTGGATCCTCACCAATGTGACTGGGGTCATGTCAAATCCTGTGAGAAAACTCCAGGAGTTGGAGGGCGAGAGTCTTCCTGGGCCAACACCCAGATTAAACATGGGAGGATCCTGGAGTTTTCATGTCCTCCTTTAGATAGAACTGATAAGTGTGGAGAATCCTTAACTTGCTCTTGTCATTGAAAGCTAAGAGATAATCATTGTTGTTCACTTGCCTGCACTTAAAGCACATTTCACATGTAGCATATGCCCTGCACATAAATCTATATCCTGTTTGTAATTGGATCTTATGGAAGGTATAAAAGAAGTGATTGTAAGAAATAAAGCTGTCTACTGATCATCAGTCAGTAGTCCTCCCATCATTTCAGCTCCGATCACCAGGATCCCCACCTTGTGAAGGTGACAGGAAGGCAAGAGATAAAATGAGAATCCCAGTAGATGGATGGAATCATAGAATGGAAACTTAGGATAGAGTAATGAATGGGTTGGAGACTGAGCCCTTAGGTATCAGAAAGATAATAAAGAGCAGGACTAGATAAAAGAAGAGTTTAAGAGATATGGAATATGGAAGTGCCAATATAATAAGGATCCTAGAATGGGAGAAAGTGGGTGAAGAAATATTTTAAGAATTATGACTATTTATATAAAAATATGGATAAAGGTTTTAGATCAAGAAGACTTTTAGAGTGTCATACAGTAGAGATAAAAATCAACACTAGCCATATTACAAAGATATTTAAGAACTTACAAGAAAAAGAAAAAGTTATAGATGATTTTTTAAAAAAATGCTAGATGATTCTTGACAGGAAGATCAGATGACCTCAAAAGGAACAAGAATAATCTGTCATCACACTTCTCAACAGCAACACTGGATGCAAGAAGACAGTGGAGTAATACATTCAAAGCACAGGAACGTTGCTCCTGGGATTTTATACCCTGATGAACTATCACTGAAATGCAAGAGATGAAATGAAGATATTCTTATATATACAAAGTCTGAGAATGTTTACCTCCCAAAGGCATGCTTCAAAATGCTGGGGGAGGACAAAGACTCATTCCAGGAGAATGCTAAAAATATAGAAAGTATACTGGTCAGTGCCCAGGCAGAAAACCAGATCATTTTAGATTGTTCAAGCTGACGGGATTTAAAGCAGAGAGGCAATTATAAAGACATTGGAAGACCTAGAGCAGCAAAAGGGAAAAGACATTCTACTGAGAGCTCAGGGAGCTGCTCCCATACCTGGGCTAAAGCCTGTGTACCCATACTCACTGTGGCCAATTTTGGAGCCAGTCCTATGGGGAACATGGAGTCACCAAATCTGCTAGAACTACGGGGCTGCCACTGTCCAGAGCTGCTGCTGTAGCCAGGGTGCTATCAGAAAGAAACAGGATGGCTATGTTTCTTCCAGCTGCTGCTGACCAGATGCGGGTACCTCCCATTGGCTAATGAGAATTTAGCTGGCAAGGAACTCTGGGAATTTTCAGGCTTCCTGCTGGCTCCCCTTCTCCACAGAATAGAATGGCAAGTGTGAGGTTAAGAACCAAAGACAAATAACTGACCTAGGAACTAAGGCTGTGTAAATAAATGAAAAAAGTTAATTCCTGTCTAGGGGCACCTACATGGCCCAGTCTTTAAGCTTCTATCTTCAGCTCAGGTCATGATCCCAGATCCTGGGATGGAGTCCACACTGGGCTCCTTGCTCAGCAGGGACTCTGCTTCTCCCTCACCCCTGCCCATGCTTGCTTCCTTTGTGTCAAATAAATAACATCTTTTTTAAAAAAGTTAATTCCTGTCTAAAAGAGCAAAGAGAAAAGACAAGAAAGGCACATCTATATTAATCCAGAACAAAAATGAACAATACCAATATTTCAAGGAAGTGACAGGGTGCTAAGGTGCCTCTCTGTTCTGGGTGAAGTCATAGATACTGGAAAATGTAAGAAATTGATCATGTTCTATATCACTAGTTGTCGGAGAAAATGTAGCTAAGGCAACAGTTAAGTTACAGACATGAGAATAGCAAATATAAAATTGAATGGCTCCCATATTGGGAAGAATATGGTGAAAAAGAAACCCTCTTGCACATGGGAGCAAACTGGAAGAGGTACCACCTGGCAGCACTTAAGAAATCTGAGGATCCAGCCAACTCATTCCTAGGAATATGTTCCAGAGAACCACTTGCAACGTATTGATAAAGGGACATGAACAATGATGTCCGTTGCTGCATTGTTTGTGGTAGCAGACAGGCAGAGGGTAAGAACCTAGGTATCTATAATTGAGTCTGAATAAGGAAAACATGGGGATGTATACTGTAGGATATGAACTAGGTATCTAAGAACATTATGGATAGATAAAAAGTGTTAAGTAAAAATTATAGGATATAGAATAAGATGTTTATAATATTACTTATGAAAAATTAAATACACACACACACACAAAATCTCTACATAACTTTTAAGGATGCTGTAGTGGATTGAATGGTGGCCTCCCAAAAGACATGGCCACATCCTGAAATTTGTGATTTTCTTTTCTTTTTTTGGAAAAAGATCTTTGCAGATGTAATTAAATGAAGATGTTAAGATGAGCTCATCTTGGATTATCTGAGTTATCTGAGTCCAATGACAAGTGACCTTAATAAGAGATACAAAGTAGACACAAACTGAGTTCAGATGGCCATGTGAAGACAGGCATACACCAGAGTAAGACAACCATTGTTTTAGGCTACTATGTTGGAGATAATTTGCTACAAAATGCCACAGGAAACTAATACCTATCCAAGAGCATGTATTCATACATACATGTTAGAGGGGGTGTCTATGCGAATAGGAGGTAATGAGTGTGGGGCAGGCAAATACAGAGGGAAATGTTAAGGCAGTAAGTTAAGAAATGGGTCTTGCACACACTGATGAGACCATATGTCACAACTGATTCCCTGCAGCTGAGGTTTTAAAAAGTTTAAAAACTTTCCTGAGGTGCCTGGGTGGCTCAGTCATTAAACATCTGCCTTCGGCTCAGGTCATGATCTCAGGGTCCTGGAATCGAGCCCCATGTCAGGCTCCCTGCTCAGTGAGAAGTCTGCTTCTCCCTCTCCCACTCCCCCTACTTGTGTTCCCTCTCTCACTGTCTCTCTCTCTGTCAAATAAATAAATAAAATCTTTTAAAAAATACTTTCCTGTTTCAACTTACCATATCCTTTGAAATCTAGAAAGATGACATATTTTCTTTTTCAGTTGAGGTTTTTACTTTTATTATTATTTATTTTTTATTTTTGTAAAGATTTTATTTATTTTTTTTATTTGAGAGCGAGAGAGAGAGAGACAGAGAGAGAGAGAGAGAACTCAAGCAGGGGTGGGCGTAGGGGCAGAAGGAGAGGGAGAAGCAGTCTCCCTGATGCGGGGCTCGATCCCAGAACTCTTGAGATCATGACCTGAGTTGAAGGCAGATGCTTAATGAACTGAGCCACCCAGTTATCCCTGGGGGTTTTCCTTTTAAAGAATTATCTATAAGATTTAATCATTCTTCATAATAATTTGGAAGAACTTTTCATATTGTATAAGACATATTAATTACAAATATATTAGCAAATGCATTAGCTATAAATATGTCCTATAGGATATATTAGCTGAAAATAGATGCTTTTACATCTGTTGCTTAACTTTTGAATTTGGTGTATTTTTTGACCTATAGAAGCTTGGGGCTTTTTCTGTAAATTTGTAACAGAGGACTCTGTGTACGTTTATCTGGATCATAAAGTGAACCTCAGGGGAGCCCACTTTCTCTACATACTTTCTGTACCCGAAATACTTGCATGCATATGTTTGATTTAGAAGTCACAGAAAGGCAATTCAACAGAGAAGGAAGTAGTTGCTCTTGATTTGCAATCTTCCCTAGTAAAATTTCTGCAACAAATTTTAACCCTAAGGTGCAGTTGCCATCAGTGATGTCCCTTCCATTTGGTGTGTTTCATTTCTCTCTCTCATTCATAGCCTTACTAAAAGGTGGACTTCAGAGCTTCTCTGGGAAATGCTCTAGACACTGACAAGATAATGAATAGGGACACAGGCAATGATGGCCTTTAGCGTCAACAATGGAGAGAATTCAAATGTGGGTTCCCTAAAGCATGACTTTCTGCTGATGTGCTACTGTTATTTCCTGCCATTCTGTTTGGCTCCGGGAATTGATCCTCTACTCCTTGGTGTCCTCTGACCAGTTTCTGGTGGTCTCTGCACTAGTTTCCTGTGGCTGCTGCAATAAGTTACCACAAATTTACTGGCTTAAAGCAACACAGATTTCCTATTGTGTTACAGCTCTGGAGGTCAGCGCTCCAAAATCAGGTTCCCTGGGTTAAAGCTAAGGGGTTGGCAGGGCTGGCCTCTTCTGGAGACTGAGGAGAGAATGGGTTTTCTTGCCTTTTTTCAGTTTCTTGTGGCTGTCTGTGTTCCTTGGCTTGTGACCCTTTCTCCATCTTCAAAGTGCATCGCTCCAAACTCTGCTCGATCATCACGTTGCCTTCTCCATTGGCTTGGAGTCTTCCTGCCTCCCCCTTGTAAGGACCCTTGTGATTACACTGGGCTCATCTGGTTACTGCAGGCTTACTCTCCCCGGTTCAGGGGGAGATGTCTTCTTTGCTGTGTAACAATGTAATATTTCCAAATTCCAGGGATTAGGATGTAGACATATTTGGGGGCCCTTATTCAGCCTACCACAGCAAGCACATTCTGAACCTCCTTCTGCCCATAGCGCTATGGGGCCTCAAATCCTCCCTGTTGCCAGAAGCTCTCATCTGTATGCCTGGGTTGACAGCTGAGCTTCTGGTACCCCTACAAAGTATAGACTCCATTACAACCTATCTTTGGCCCAGACTGTAGAGTTCATGTTCTTCCTTGGTTTCTTTTCTTGTTTATGACCCCAGGTTGACATTTGGATGAGCCCTGGCAGCCTCCTACCCTCTAGCAGACTTCATGTAGTCCTCTCATTATCAACCACAGGAGAGAGAACATCTCCCACTGAAAGTCCCACTGGGACTCCTCTGAGTCCCAATGACACCACTCCAGTCCCTTGACTAGATGTGCCTACATGTGGACGCCAGGTGTTATCCAGCCAAGTTCTCCTTACCTGCCCTTGGTCACACTGCATTCAATATCATTAACTCCTGGTTACTCCTTGAGGCTGAAGACCACAGCAGGCGTGGTCTCTCTTCGGCCCTGCTGCTACCCACCTCTTCCCTCACTGGGTCACGAAGTCTCATCTTATCCTGCGCCAGTTCCGTCGGAGTTATGTCAGCTTGCAACCACATCGTGAAGGCTCCTCCCTTGAATTGAGCTGTGCTTTTTAATATTTTCTTTTTAGATTCCTAGAGCTGTAACATGAAGTTGCTGTCTGTTCCCTGGGGGTCCGTGGGGATGAGTTCGCGGGGGCAGGACGCCGCCCTGGTGAACTGCTCACCATGCTCTTCTGCACCAGCCCCTTGTTCTCTTTCAAATCCATCCTTACCCCGTTATCCTTACTAGTTATCCTTTGCTGGGTAACAAATCACCTTCAAGCCCAGCAGCTTCAAACAATGAATATTTGTTCTCTCACAGCTTCTATGGGTTCAGAACCTATAAGGTGAGCCTTATCTGGGGGCCTCTGAGTTCCCATCTCTTGGAAGGCTACCATCAAGGAACTGGGCTGGAGTCAACTCAAGGCTCAACTGGGGCAGGATCCACTTTTAAGTTTACGCACACAGCTGTTGGCAGGCTTCAGGCCTTCACTGGCCAGAGGCATCAGTCCTTTGACCTATGGGCTCCTGAGGGCTTTTCACGGCAGGGTAGTGTGTTCCCCGAGAGTGAGGGATGAGAGAGAGAGAAAGACAGGAAAGAGAGATGCCAAGACAGAAGCCATGATCTTTCATAATCTAATCTTGGAATTAACATCCCATCACTTCTCTGTTCTCTACCTAGAAGGGAGTCACTGAATCCAGTCTGCACTCAAGGGGGAGGCATTACACAGGAGTGGGTACCAGGAAGCAGGGATCCCTGGAGGCCATCTCAGAGGTTGCCTTAAACCCCACAAGAGGAGTTAGAGAAACACAGTACTATCTGTCAGTGGGAAGTAAGGTGCACCAAACGGAGAGGGGTCAGAGGGGTTCTTAAGAGCAAATGTGCTTTGGGGAGAGTGATAACTTGACTCACACCACAACTCTGGTTCTCCCTTTCGGAGAGCCTTTCTCTTCCTTTCTCCCAGCCTTCTCTCTGGATTCCGTTTTATGAACCCAACAAACCACACAAAAACCTAGATACTAACCCCCCTGCTACTCACTTCTAACAATTTCCCAATCTCCCTCCACAGCCTGCCTCCTGCCTGTTTACTTTCTGAAATCCACAGCAGTCATTTTTTTCCCCCCTATTTTTTTCAGAGTTCATTGTCATTCACGTGGGAAGGGTGTTCTGTAAGCATTGTCCCTACCATGCTCTAAGTGGCTGTCTGCCTTACTTAAAACACATCTGATTAATGTTTGCCCATGTGTGACCCCGGGTACAGTGTGAGGGAAAAGGATTACAAAGCCCAGGAACTGCTGGGTCATAACAACTCATTTGGGTTTCCAGAAAAGACTATAAGGATTTCTTTTTTTTTTTTTTTTTAAGATTTTATTTATTCACCTGACACACAGAGAGAGAGATCACAAGTAGACAGAGAGAGAGAGGGGAAGCAGGCTCCCCGCTGAGCAGAGAGCCCGATGCGGGGCTCAATCCCAGAACCCTGAGATCATGACCTGAGTCGAAGGCAGAGGCTTAGTTCACTGAGCCACCCAGGTGCCCCAACTATAAGGATTTCTATCATTCATTTGTTTTTTTCCTGGAGTAGAAAGAACATGGACTATGGAGCTTCTGACACTTCTGCAAATGAATTTCTCTGTGCTTTTTAGTTTCTTCATCTGTAAAATCTGGTAATGATACATAACTCTGGATTGCACAGGGTTATCAGAAACAATGTATGCGAAATGCACATGGTACACTGCGGGCACCCAGGCAGCCTTCCTCAGAGCTTTTTACTGTTCTCTTCCTTTCATGATTCAGTTATCCAGTAAATAAGTGCATAGTGCTGACAGAATTTGGCATTCGCCAGACCATTATTATCCAGTGTATCCCAGTGTGCACCGAAAGAAAACAGCTTGGCCAGAATGGCTGTCTTTGTAGGGAGAGTGTCGGTGTGTGTGCAGGGCTGGATCTCCGCCTGGGCTGTGGGGGTCAGTGGGGGTGCTGCCAGCCGTCTGCAGCCTTAGCCAGGGAAATCGACTCACAGCCCTCCTGGCACCTACTGCTGGACTTGGGTAAACAGAATTACAGCCTTTAAAAAGAACTGAGGGAAAGCGACCAAGATCCCCACTCACCATGTAAACAGGATGTCCACTGAAGGGCAGCCGTGGAGATGTTTATGTTCTGTTCAAGGGGCAATTGACAAAAGGCCCCTGGGAAGCTTTACTGTAGCTTGGGACACAGCTCTGCCAGCTGGGTGGCTGGGTTCTTCCCAATTCTGTCTGTATCTCATGTGCTGAGCTTCAGCCTAGAGCTCTAGGGCCGTGCTGTCTGGACCCAGGATGCAGTGTTTAGAGATGCTGGGTCTGGTTATTGGTGCAAGGCCCTTTAGGCACAGATCAGGGCATTCTGGTGTCCAGGGTTCAGTTCCCAGTGTTCCTGCTGTGACCTGGAGGCTGGCTGCTTGGGGCCTCCACATGAGAATTACCTTAATGATAACTACCATTGATTAAGAGCAAGGCAGCTAGCTGGCCAGATACTTCACGGGGACTCTCTCATTTAACCCTCACGATAACCCTGTTGATGGTTTTATTGTCCTCATTTTATACCTGAAAAGGTTCCGCAAAGATAATCACTTGGATCTGAAGTCAGATCAGTTAGATTCTCAAATCTGTAGGTGAGGGCGGGGGTGTTGGTCAAGTTCAGCACTACCTCTATGGCCCAGCATCGCGTCCAAGAAAAACTTGTCAAATGATTAGAAAAAATTCTACCCGAATGTTCTGCACCGATTTTCTGGGGAGCTCATCTTTCCCCCATAGTGAGAGCATGTTGCATGGTTTATTTTACATGGTCCTATTCTGCCCCGGGGACCCAGGGCACTCACTGGTCAATGCTGATTACAGCTGGGTCTTGGGTATGGGTTGAGGCACCAAGGCAATGAATGATTGGCTAAATGTCTACCCAAAAAGCCAAGTCCTGCTTTAGTCCGGTCTGGTCTGGCATTCTATGCAAAGAAAGCATCTCCTGAGATGTCCAATCCAGCCTGTTCCAGAGACAGTACGAGCAGTGAAAGCAGATGCTTGTCTCAGCTGGTGTACAATCTCTGGAGAGCGGTTTTGCCATCCCTCTTCCAGAACACGAGTCAGTTGGAATGGAATTGTGAAAGTAGGCTTTGCAGATTTCACAGGAATGTCAGGACGTGGTACCTTTATAACCCCAAATGGAATTGGTTGAGACCCAAGAGCCCTTTGGTCTTTGAATTCCTTATTTTCTTATGAAATTATTTATAATAATAGTTATTATTACTATTGAAGTGTAATGAACAGTGTTGTATTAGTTTCAGGCGTACAGTATAATGATTCAATACTTTTATACATTGCTCGGTGCTCATCATAAGTGTACTCTTTTTTTTTTTTAATATTTTATTTATTTGACAGAGATCACAAGTAGGCAGAGAGGCAGGCCGAGAGAGAGAGAGAGAGGGAGAAGCAGGCTCCCTGCTGAGCAGAGAACCTGATGTGGGGCTCCATCCCAGGACCCTGAGATCATGACCTGAGCTGAAGGCAGAGGCTTAACCCACTGAGCCACCCAGGCGCCCCCATAAGTGTGCTCCTAGTCCCCTTGATTTCACCCGCCTCTTCCCTCTCCTCCCCCTCTGGCAACTACCAGTTTGTTCTCTGTATGTAAGAGTCTGTTTTTTGTTTTGTTTTGTTTGCTTGCTTCTTTTTTTCTTTGTTTGTTTTGTTTCTTAAATTCCACATATGAGTGAAATCATATGGTATTGGTCTTTCTCTGAGTTATTTCTCTGACTGATTTCACTTAGCCTCTGACCCTCTAGGCCCATCTAATTCTTAAATAGAAGAGAAAAAAGACATGCTTGTTCTCCAGGATGGATTAGGATGTCGAAATTCTCTATTCCAGAAGAGAGTGTGGACTTTATCATAAATCTGAACTCTTAAGTTAGAGGGGGATGTAACTTTCTTCCTTTCTATTCAGGTCTCTTTTTGGGGGAGGCACACAGGTGGTGTGGGTGACCCTCGCAGACACTGATCATTTCCTACCTGGAGCTGAGGCCACGATTACCTCAGGATTGTTAGCAAGTTACAGTCAAGTGCAGATAGTTGCTTTAAACTGGCCTAAATTGTGGGGAAGTCTCTGGAAAAGATAAGCATGTCAAAGATTGTCCAAACTGGTGTCATTTTGGGGGATGGTAAAATGCTGGAAATAATAAGGCCTCGTACTCTCTGTGTGTGTTCATTGTTGGTCGTGGATTTTTGTTGTTGTTTTGACATTTTAGCCATCGTGCTTTGATTTATGGAAACCTGTGTCCCAGATACCAGACCCATCCGGGATGTGTCGGTCAGGATACACCAGACCTACAGATAGGCCTGCGATTTCTGGGAGCAGTTTGCGATCACAGCTATCATTCAGTGTCCTTCTCACTGGTCATTTTTCCTTGTGCTCATTCCTTTCTGCACACAGCTGGCCTTCCACTGTCCTGCTGCCTCTCAGCATTCAGCCCCCTGGCCAGTCTAGTTTTCCAGTTCTAGGAGCTTCTCAAACAAAGTGGAGCACAGTGAAGCAGGGCCTTCTGCCCATCTCCCCTGGCCTGCCAGGGTTGGATGCTTTCTTTATCTTATTTTAGGAAAAGAGAGCCTATACTTGTTCCTATCACTAAATTTGGAATAGGCTGGAAGGAGATATTCTGTACCTCTAACCACTTCTGCCCACACTTCTGATACAAACTGGATTGGCTTTTCTACTTCCCATCTCCTTGAGTCAGTGGCAAACTTTGGGCTTTATGCTCTGCATATGTGGTTCCTGTCACTGTCTCATGCCTGGTTCTACAATGCACACACACACATACACACACACACACACGCAGATACCTCCTATCCTCCCTATGCTTAAAGAATCCCCCATTTGTGGATATAACAAGTATCCAGGGAAAGCGATGGGTTATTTTCTTTGGCTCAGTTCTTGTTAGTTTCATAACAATATCTAAAGGACATGAAGATAATGTCCCTGTTTGGAGAACTCCTCTTTCTTACTCTCAACATTTCCCCTGTTAATTGGTATTGGATACAAATATTCCATCACATTTCAGAGCTGTTTCCAACCGTCCAGGTATGGGTTTGACTGAGTTCTGCTGAATGTCACATGGGTCAGGCAGTAGGGATCATGGAAATCCCGACTGAATTGGTAGGATTTAAGTAACAGGCTTGGAATTAAAGATGTGGAAAACATCGGGACTTATCTTTAGGGCACATGGCCTTCCGGATCTGGAATAAATTCTATTAGAAGCAAAGTAATTTAGAATAAGTTTTCATCAAGTAAATATTTTTTTTTTAAAGATTTTGTTTATTTATTTGACAGACAGAGATCACAAGTAGGCTGAGAGGCAGGCAGAGAGAGAGAGAGGAGGAAGTAGGCTCCCTGCTGAGCAGAGAGCCCGATGTGGGGCTCGATCCCAGGACCCTAGGATCATGACCTGAGTCGAAGGCAGAGGCTTTAACCCACTGAGGCACCCAGGCGCCCCAAGTAAGTATTTTTTTGCACAGGCCACGACAGTTACTGTCCCACGTGGAACCCAAACGGCCACTGATGTTCATTATTGCGACTAGGAATTGTGACTCCACCCACCACACCAGCCTGCTTTCCCTTGCATCTTGGACAATAGCAACCTTCCCATGTTGTGCCAGGAAAGGCTATGCTCCTCTCTCCCACAGTCTCCACATGGCTAATGCCGTTACTGCATCCGTCAGCTGTGCTCCGGCTCTAATCCCCTTCTCTGTTCTGTGGCTGCTGCTTCCACAGGGTTCCTGCCATGCAGGGTGATTCCAGAAAGGACCATGCCCCTCCCACCACACTTAGTCAAGAGAGCTTGCCAAAAGAAAATGGAAGTCAATTTGTCTCCCAAAGTGACAGGTCTTTCAACCAAACTTAGAGCCAAAGTATCACCTTGGTAATTCAGTTTTATAACTGGCTTTCTAGGGACCTAGAGGAAGAACCGGCAATACAGAATAAGTTCAGGTTCATTAAGTGGGCAGCATTGTTCAAGTGTCTTTTCCTTAGCTCTTTGGGAACTAGGGGTCCTTGTACAGTAGGAACTTTCCTTGGTGGTCTTCCTGGCCACTCCACGTGCCCACACATGTATATGAAACTCCCGTCAGCAGTATTTTCAATCAAATGGAGACTGGTTGGGGCCCATGCAGATTTTTCTAGGCTGGACTCCGAATTATTACATTCTGTGAAAAATAAAGATATCAGACCTAGTTACATTTGAGAGGCAGACATTGTGGTTTTTTAAAAATGTTTTTCTGTGTTTTCTACACTTAAAAACCAAGGACAAAGGACAAAGGAAGATTCCAGGGACCCTGCAGATGTTTACTGTTGAACCTGAAAACATTTCTCAATCCCACTTACTGTCACTTTTCTCATATAAGAATCTGCATAGTGAGAGTCATGTTTTACAAGGCCCTAACCTGTCTTACAATTTTCCCTTCTGGCTATTGCTTTAATAAACACCCAGATGTGCTATTTTACAGATCATAAGACCTATCAAATGTGCTCCTCTTATTCTCTGTATCCCACACGGTGCCTTGGCCCCTGGCTTTTGGAGCTGAGCTCAAGATCTTTGTAAAGCTGAGCTATGGAAGACATAGCTCTCCCAGTCTCTCAGCTGGAAGGAGTAGGTGAGAGTTGTGGCTCACCCCCAACGTCCAGGAGACTTTGCTGGCAGGGCTGGACTCTTCTGGACCTGCTGTGGAAGGGGTAGGAGGGAAAGTAGCTACAAAGACAGTAGTTGGCAGGATTGTAGGTTCTGCGGACCATCATTTGGCTCAGTCAACAGAAGAACAAACATGATCATCAAATAGAGGCTTTTGACTGATATGTAGTGATAAAAGGGCTAAAGATGTAGAAAGAGCTTGAAAACTGATTAAAATTTCATTAGTGTTGTTGATAGAGACTAATAATGACTCCAAGTGTTTCTTTGATTTAGAGTCATGGGGCTCTTTTATTTTATTTTTTATTAACATATAATGTATTATTAGCCCCAGGGGTACAGGTCTGTGAATCGCCAGGTTTACACACTTCACAGCACTCACCATAGCACATACCCTCTCCAATGTCCATAACTCCACCACCCTCTCCCTACTCCCCTCCCCCAACAACCCTCAGTTTGTTTTGTGAGATTAAGAGTCTCTTATGGTCTGTCTCCCTCCCTATCTCATCTTGTTTCATTTTTTCCTTCCCTACTCCCCAAACCCCCCATGTTGCTTCTCAAATCCATATCAGGGAGATCATATGATAATTGTCTTTCTCTGGCTGACTTATTTCGCTCAGCATAATACCCTCTAGTTCCATCCATGTCGTTGCAAATGGCAAGATTTCATTTCTTTTGATGGCTGTGTAGTATTCCACAATATATATATTTATATATATATATCTTCATATATATATTTATATATATATATATCTTCATATATATGAAGAAGACAAAGAAGACATCCAGATGGCCAACAGACACATGAAAAAGTGCTCCACATCACTCGGCATCAGGGAAATACAAATCAAAATCACAATGAGATACCACCTCACACCAGTCAGAATGGCTAGAATTAATATATATGTATATATATGTATATATGATGTATATATATGATATATATATATACATATAATATATGTTATATATGTGTATATATACACATATATGGTATCTCATTGTGATTTTGATTTGTATTTATACAAATAATATTATAAATAAATATATTTGTATAAATATTATAATACACACACACACACATATACACATATATCTTTCGGATCTCTACATTTGTATCTTTAGGGTAAATACCCTATAGTGCGATTCTGGGTTGTAGGGTAGCTCTATTTTCAACTTTTTGAGGAACCTCCATGCTGTTTTCTAGAGTGGTTGCACCAGTTTGCATTCCCACCAACAGTATAGGAGGGTTCCCTTTCTCCACATCCTCGCCAGCATCTGTCATTTCCTGACTTGTTAATTTTAGCCATTCTGACTGGTGTGAGGTGGTATCTCATTGTGATTTTGATTTGTATTTCCCTGATGCCAGGTGATGTGGAGCACTTTTTCATGTGTCTGTTGGCCATCTGGATGTCTTCTTTGCAGAAATGTCTGTTCATGTCCTCTGCCCATTTCTTGATTGGATTATTTGTTCTTTGGGTATTGAGCTTGATAAGTTCTTTATATATTTTGGATACTAGCCCTTTATCTGATATGTCACTTGCAATTATCTTCTCCAATTCTGTCAGTTGTCTTTTGGTTTTGTTGACTGTTTTCTTTGCTGTGCAAAAGTTTTTGATCTTGATGATGATCTTGCCTTTGGTGATGTTTCTAGGAAGAAGTTGCTGTGGCTGAGGTCGAAGAGGTTGCTGCCTGTGTTCTCCTCAAGGATTTTGATGGATTCTTTTCTCACAATGAGGTCCTTCATCCATTTGGAGTCTATTTTTGTGTGTGGTGTGAGGAAATGGTTCAGTTTCATTTTTCTGCATGTGGCTGTCCAATTTTCCCAACACCATTTGTTGAACAGACTGTCTTTTTTCCATTGGACATTCTTACCTGCTTTGTCAAAGATTAGTTGACTATAGCATTGAGGATCTATTTCTGGGCTCTCTATTCTGTTCCATTGATTGATGTGTCTGTTTTTGTGCCAGTACCATACTGTCTTGATGATGACAGCTTTATAATAGAGCTTGAAGTCTGAAATTGTGATGCCACCCACTTTGGCTTTCTTTTTCAACATTCTTCTGGCTATTTGGGGTCTTTTCTGGTTCCTTATAAATTTTAGGATTATTTGTTCCATTTCTTTGGAAAAAAAAAAAAGAATGGTATTTTGATAGGGATTTCATGAAACGTGTAGATTGCTTTAGAGTAGCACGACATTTTCACAATATTTTTTCTTCCAATCCATGAGCATGGAACATTTTTCCATTTCTTTGTGTCTTCCTCAATTTCTTTCATGAGTACTTTTTCTGAGTACAGATTCTTTGCCTCTTTGGTTAGGTTTATCCCTAGGTATCTTCTGGTTTTGGGTGCAGTTGTAAATGGGATTGAATCCTTAATTTCTCTTTCTTTTGTCTTGTTGGTTTATAAAGATGCAACTAATTTCCATGCATTGATTTGCTATCCTGACACTTTACTGAATTCCTGTGAAAATTCTAGCAGGTGTGGAGTGGAGTCTTTTGGGTTTTCCACATATAGTATCATATCATCTGCAAAGAGTGATAGTTTGACTTCTTCTTTGCTGATTTGGATACCTTTAATTTCTTTTTATTGTCTGATTGTTGGGGCTAGGACTTCCAGTACTATGTTGAATAGCAGTGGTGATAATGGACATCCCTGCCATGTTCCTGACTTTAGCGGAAAGGCTCTCAGTTTTTCTCCATCGAGAATGAAATTTGCTGTGGGTTTCTCATAGATGGCTTTGATGATATTGAGGTATGTACCCTCTATCCCTACACTTTGAAGAGTTTTGATCAAGAAAGGATGCTGTACTTTGTCAAATGCTTTTTCAACATCTATTGAGAGTATCATATGCTTCTTATTCTTTCTTTTATTGTTGTATTGTATCACATTGATTGATTTGTGGATGTTGAACCAACCCTGCAGCCAGGAATAAATCTCACTTGTTCTTGGTGAATAATCCTTTTAATATACTGTTGTATCCTATTGGCTAGTATTTTGGTGAGAATTTTTGCATCTGTGTTCATCAAGGATATTGGTCTGTAATTCTCTTTTTCAATGGGGTCTTTGTCTGGTTTGGGGATCAATATAATGCTGGCCTCATAAAATGAGTTTGGAAGTTTTCCTTCCATTTCTATTTTTTGGAACAAGTTTCAGGAGAATAGGTATGAATTCTTCTTTAAATGTTTTGGTAGAATCCCCCTGGAAAGCTGTCTGGCTTTGGGTTCTTGTTTTTTGGGAGATTTTTTATGACTGCTTCTATCTCCTTACTGGTTATGGATCTGTTCAGGTTTTCTATTTCTTCCTGGTTCAGTTTTGGTAGTTTATATGTCTTTAGGAATGCATCTGTTTCTTCCAGATTGTCAAACTTATAGTTGGCATATAGTTGCTGGCATATAGTTGCTCATATTATGTTCTTATAATTGTTTGTATTTCTTTGGTGTTGGATGTGATTTCTCCTTTTTCATTCATGATTTTATTAATTTGGGTCCTTTTTCTTTTCTTTTTGATAAGTCTGGCCAGGGGTTTATCAATCTTATTAATTCTTTTAAAGAACCAGCTCCTAGTTTCGTTGATTTGTTCTATTGGTTTTTTTGGTTTCTATTTCATTGATTCTGCTCTGATATTTATTATTTCTCTTCTCCTGCTGGGTTTAGGCTTTCTTTGCTGTTCTTTCTCTAGCTCCTTTGGGTGAGGGGTTCGGTTACATACTTGAGAACTTTCTTGTTTCTTGAGAAAGGCTTGTATCGCTATACACTGTCCTCTCAGGACCACCTTTGCTGTGTCCCACATATTTTGAACAGTTGTGTTTTCATTTTCATGTGTTTCCATGAATTTTTTCAATTCTTTTTTAATTTCCTGGTTGACCCATTCAGTCTTTAGTAGGATGCTCTTTAGCCTTCATATATTTGAGTTCTTTCCAACTTTCCTCTTGGGATTGAGTTTTAGCTTCAGAGCATTGTGGTCTGAAAATATACAGGAAATGATCCCAATCTTTTGGTATAGGTTGAGACCTGATTTGTGACCCAGGATGTGATCTATTCTGGAGAATGTTCCATGTGCACTAAAGAAGAATGTGTATTCTGTTGCTTTGGGATGAAATGTTCTGAATATATCTGTGATGTCCATCTGGTCCAGTGTGTCATTTAAGGCCTTTATTTCCTTGTTGATCTTTTGCTTGGATGCTCTGTCCATTTCAGTGAGGGGAGTGTTAAAGTCTCCTACTATTATTGTATTATTGTCGATGTAGTTCTTTGATTTTGTTATCAATTGCCTTATATAGTTTGCTGCTCCCATATAAAGGACATAGATATTTAAAATTGTTAGATCTTCTTGTTGGACAGACCCTTTAAGTATGATATATTGTCCTTCCTCATCTCTTATTATAGTCTTTGGTTTAAAATCTAATTGATCTGATATAAGGATTGCCACCCCAACTTTCTTTTGATGTCCATTAGCATGATAAATTGTTTTCCACCCCCTCACTTTAAGTCTAGAGGTGCATTTTGGTCTAAAATAAGTTTCTTGTAGACAGCATATTAATGGGTTTTGTTTTTTTATCCATTCTGATCACCTGTGTCCTTTGATTGGGGCATTTAGCCCATTTACATTCAGGGTAACTATTGAGAGATATGAATTTAGTGCTATTGTGTTGCCTGTGAGTGACTGTTACTGTATATTGTCTCTGTTCCTTTCTGGTCTACTACTTTTAGGCTGTCTCTTTGCTTAGAGGACCCCTTTCAATATTTCCTGTAGAGCTCGTTTGGTGTTTACAAATTCTTTCAGTTTTTGTTTGTCCTGGAAGATTTTTATCTCTACTTCTATTTTCAATGATAGCCTAGCTGGATACAGTATTCTTGACATGTTTTTCTCATTTAGTGCTCTGAATATATAATGCCTGTTCTTTCTGGCCTGCCAGGTCTCTGTGGATAAGTCTGCTGCCAATCTAATATTTTTACTATTGTATGTTATAGACTTTTTGTTCCGGGCTGCTTTCAGGATTTTCTTTTTGTCACTAAGACTTGTAAGTTTTACTTTTAGATGACAGGGTGTGGACCTATTCTTATTGATTTTGAGGATAGTTCTTTGCACCTCCTGGATTTTGATGTTTGTTCCCTTTGCCATATTAGAGAAATACTCTACAATAATTCACTCCAATATACCTTCTGCCCCCCTCTCTCTTTCTTCTTCTTCTGGAATCCCAATTATTCTAATATTGTTTCATCTTATGGTATCACTTATCTCTCAAATTCTCCCCTTGTGATCCAGTAGTTGTTTGTGTCTCTTTTGCTCAGCTTCTTTATTCTCCATCACTTATTCTTCTGTATCACTAATTCTCTCTTCTGCCTCATTTATCCCAGCAGTAAGAGCCTCCGTTTTTGATTGCACCTCATTAATAGCTTTTTTGATTTCAGCTTGGTTAGATTTTAGCTCTTTTATATCTCCAGAAGGGGCTCTTTTATTTTCCTAGACAGGGTTTTTCTAGTATTTTCCATGCCTTTTTCAAGCCTAGGTAGCACCCTGAGAATCGTCATTCTGAACTCTAGATCTGACATGTTACCAATGTTCCTATTGGTTAGGTCCCTAGCCTTTGGTACTACCTCTTGTTCTTTTTTTTTTTTTTGGTGGGATTTTTTCTGCCTGCCATTTTATCCAGATAAGAATATATGAATGAGAGAATAAAATACTATAAGGGTATTTTTACCAAATCAGAAGACACTCCAAATTGTGGGAAGATGAAAAAGGGTAAAAGGAAGTTCTTTAAAAAAATAAAATAAAATAAGAAATAAATTAAAAATTAAAAAAAAATTTAAAATATATATTTTAGACTGGTGAATAGAACAGAGCCACCCACTTGATTTTGGGTGTATTTTGGTCTATTAAAAGGAACTACCTCCCAAAATGTATTTATTTATTTATTTTTAAAAAGATTTTATTTATTTATTATTTATTATTTATTATTTATTTTATTATTTATTTGATAGACAGAGATCACAAGTAGGCAAAGAGCCAGGCAGAGAAAGAGGAAGTGAAGCAGACTCCTCACTGAGCAACGATTGAGCCCAATGAGGGGCTCAATCCCAGGACCCTGGGATCATGACCTGAGCTGAAGGCAGAGGCTTTAACCCACTGAGCCACTCAGGTGCCCCTACCTCCCAAAATTTAAAGAAAGAAAAAATTATATATATATCTATATATGTATATATCTATATATATACATATGTATATATGTATACATATATACATATATGTATACATATATACATATGTATATATATAGATATATATATATACACACACACACACACACACACAAAATAAGGTTAAACATGATGAAGGGATGGAATATGACTGTAAAGATGAAAATTTAAAAAAATTCTAAAAAAGAGTTGATAAGATAAGTTGGTTGGGAAAAGAAAGAAAAAGAAAGTGGAGAGAATTTGCTTAGGCTGGAGACTAGAACAAAGCCTTTTGCTAGATTTAGGGTATATTTTGATATATTAGAAGAAGTTGTATCCAAAAATTTTTAGACAAAAAAACTGTATATGTATACAAAAAATAGTTAGATACAGTGAAGGATAAAATATAACTATAATAATAAAGGTTCAAAAAGATTTTTTAAGAAAGGCATTTTTAAGATAAACTAAAAAATGTTAAAAGAGGAAAGAGTAAAAGTTAAAAAAATTAGAATAAGAAGAATAATAAAATAAAATAAAATAAAATAAAATAAAATAAAATAAAATAAACTTTGCAAGAGTAAAGAACCATGGTAGAAAGCCATGAATTCCATGGTTTGCTTTCCACTCCTCTGGAATTCCAATGTTCTCCTTGATCAGTGAACTTGGTCTTGGCTGGATTTCTCTCTGATCTTTTCAGGGAGGGGCCTGTTGTAGTGATTCTCAAGTGTCTTTGCCTGAGGCGGAATTGCACTGTCCTTGCCAGGGGCCAGGCTAAGTAATCTGCTCCAGTTCCTCTCGAGAGCTTTATTCCCCTGAAAACTTTCCATAGAGCTCTGGAGGATGGGAATTAAAATGGTGGCCTCCCAGTCTCCAGCCGGAAGGAGCCAAGAGCTTGGGGCCCCACTCCTCAGGGTGCCCTCGGACAAAAGCAGTCAGTCACTCCTGTCTCCCTGGTCTCTATCCGAGCTCTGAGCTCACCCAGGCTGTGACCGAGCATTTCTGTCTCTGGAGCACAGCTCCATTTGGAGTCTCCAAACCCAGCAGATTCCTGCCTCCAGAGAAGAAAGGTAAGTCTCCCTGGATCTGCCACTTTTGGGGTCCCTGCTCAAAGAGCGGTGGCCTGATTGTGCCACGGATCACAATTTAAGGTAATCCTGAGCTGAGAGCTCACTCCTTGGCTCCATCTCTATAGTTGGCTTTCCCTGCTCTGATACCTGCGAGCTCTGCTGCATTCAGACACCCCTGATCCTTCTGTGACCCCACGGGACCTGACACCACACTGTCCCCATGAGGGCTCCACCCCTGCTTATCCTCTGGAGTGATGTCTGTCAGGGGAACAGACTTTTTAAAAGTTCTGATTTTGTGTTCTGTTGCTCCACTGCTTGCCAGGAGCCAGCCCCTTCCCCTGTGGTCTATCTTCCCATTGGTTCAGATTCACTTCTCTGCATGTCCTACCTTTCAGAAAGTGGTTTATTTTCTGTTTCTAGAATTGTTGCTCTTCTTCTCTTTGATCTCCTGTTGGATTTGTAGGTGTTCGGAATGTTTTGATAACTATCTAACTGAATTCCTGTGCCCTGATGTCATCTCAGCCTGCTACTCCTCCGCCATCTTGACTCCTCCCCCTGGAGCCCTCTTACATGGAGTGTTTCTTTGTAAAACAAAAGAGGGCGTGTGGAGGGGAGTTAGCAGATTTGCAAAAAATGTAAATTGGGTTTTGGCAGAAAACCTCCTTCTTTTTGCAATCAGGGAGTCATGCAAGTCTTGGGAATGGCAAACATCTGTTTGAAGGGCACCTGACCTTGGCATGTCAGGGAATGCAGAAGAAATGGCACTGGGATTTGATGTGTAGTTTTCTTTTCTTTTCTTTTTTTTTTTTTTTAAAGATTTTATTTATTTATTTGACACAGAGATCACAGGTAGGCAGAGTGGCAGGCAGAGAGAGGAGGAAGCAGGCTCCCTGATGAGCAGAGAGCCCGATGCAGGGCTCAATCCCAGGACCCTGGGATCGTGACCTGAGCCGAAGGCAGAGACTTTAACCCACTGAGCCACCCAGACGCCCCAAGATGTGTAGTTTTCATTCAAGATAGCAAGTGTGCTAGGTAGCAGTGTCGCCAAGTAGTGTGGCCAAGTGTTAAGAATGGAGCAAAGAGGGCACCTGGGTGGCTCAGTGGTTGAGCATCTGCCTTCGGTTCAGGTTGTGATCCCAGGGTCCTGGGATGGAGTCCTACATTGGGCTCCCTGCTCAGCAGGAGGCCTGAATCTCCCTCTCCCACTCCCCCGCTTGTGTTCCCTCTCTCACTACATCTCTCTCTCTCTGTCAAATAAACAAACAAAAAAAAACATAAAACAAACATAAAAAAAAGAATGGAGCAAATATTCAATAAACATTTACTTGATGTCTACCACATGCCAGTTACTATTCTATATGCTAGGGATACATAGTTACTAGGACACACCAAGGATGCAGACAGTTTTTTTATATCACACAGATGCTAGGATAAAAGTTCGCAGTGCATTGTCATAAATATACTGTACCTTTACTGGCGTTCTTTTCTTGTGCAGCTTAGAATTCAGCAGGCAATTGCAATGCATGTAAATAGACCAGTAGGAGAGGCTAAGTTCACTATCATGTGAACTGCATAGCTAGTCATTTTTTTCTTTGACCATTTTCTTTTTAAAACATTAGCAGGTTATGTTAATATCAAAGTTATGAAGAGTCTGAGATTCATGAGTACAAGTTTGCTTTTGCAAATTTAGTGCCAGATACATATTTTAAAGACTTTATTTATTTGAGATTGCAAGAGAGAGAGAGCAGTTTGTAAGTCGGGGGAAGGAGAAGGACAAGCAGACTCTGCACTGAGCATGGAGCCCAATGTGGGGCTTGATCTCATGACCCTGAGATGACCCGAGCCAAGATCAAAAGGCAGATGCTTAACCAACTAAGCCACCCAGGTGCTCCTGTGCCAGTTCTACTTTTTAGAATTCCTAATTTTTCTTACTTTATGTAGGTAAATGGTATATATATTATATTATACCCCTAGTGGGTACTAGGGCATTATCTGTTAATTAAGTATTTTAATATCACTTCCATTTAATGAATATGTATGAATATTGACGCTCATCGTGATAAAGAATTTAAGTAATCACATCATTTCAGGTCAGGCTTTGCTGCCAAATATGTTTTGAGGAAGATGCAGTTTTCAAAGACTTTTTAAGAATTTCACCAAGATGTTATGGACTTAGAATATCAATGCAAATCATTCACTATGACCAACTAGTTTATTTCTTCATACAGACATGGGAATAAAAGTTTACAGAGTTTGTTGCCATGAGTGAACTGTTCCTTTGCTGTGATGATTTTGTCAGATTTACCTGGGAAACAATGTTGACTTTTCCCTACAAACAAATTTAATTATAGGAAAAATTGTAGAAAAAAACCACTACCAACGACTGAAGATCTTTTGCTATTCATGTTTGGATTTTTCCCCCCCAGGCTTCAAGGCTGGTGTTCTATTAGAATCACTCTGCTAGTTGACCTCTTGTGAACTGTAATGTGAAGTAGGAAACGGAATTTCACCAGAGCCACACTAAAGCTTCTGAATTAGAGCCAGGAAGTATTTATTTTGATGCATCATACTTCATAAAGCCAACATCCTGTCTGATGGCCTCAGTGGCATCAGCAAGGATAGCTGGATGGAAAACAGGGGCAAGATGGATATTAAAGATAGGTTAACCACAATGCCTTGAGTCTGTGTCTTGTATACACTCCAAGCTTCTCTCCAGCCTATGACCTTTGTACTTTCTGTTCCCTCCTTGTGGAATACACTTTCCGTGTGATTTTTGAAGAACTAGCTCTTTCTCATCATTTAGACATTCTCTTCAATGGCATCTCCTTTGGTGGTGGTGGGGGGAGGGGAGTACTCCTTGACCACCATGTTTAACAGTGTCCACCTCCAATCACTCTCTATAGAATTATCCCATTTTACTTTCTTCAAAGCACATCTATGAAATGACCTTGTTATTTATTTACTTATTGATTTGTTCATTTCGCTCCGTGAAGGAGCAAAGGTCTCTCTGACTCATTGATAAAATCTTCAGTCCCTAGAGCAGTGCCTGGCATATTAAGGGACTCAGTAAATATTTGTTGGAGGCATGAAAGCTCCCTGCAATGTCACCAGTTCCCCTACTTACAGTGCTTTACCCCTCTTCCATCCCAGTATCCCAGGACTCTTTTTGGGACAACTGTCCCAAGAGAAAAATATTGCAAATGTGGGAATGTGATCGAGCATGAAATGTGGTAGAATATTAAATTAGTCTCATAAACTGTGAAACATAAATCATGGTTCCATCTGTTCTGTGACAGAGTGAAAACAGCAAAAATTTTCCACAAGATCGGAACTAAAAACAAAGAGAACCCATGAGTTTCAACTCATGGAGAGGCTGTTACTATTATTTTGGATTGTGTCCTCTCTCTCCTGCTCCTCAGTAACCACTTTAGTCAAGCTGTGCCTTTCTGGAATAGGCCCAGGAATCTTATTCATTGCAGACATTGGTTTCTTCCAATCTAAACGTTTCTGCCTCAAAGCTCCGTGCCTGGCACATAGAAACCATGCAACAAATATTTATTGATTATCAAAAGTTAAATTCCATGATTACAGATTTATTATTCTGAGTCAACTATGTCATTTTTTTATTTAAAAGATTTATTTATTTCTTCATTTGACAGAGACAGTGAGAGAGGGAACACAAGCAGGGGGAGTGGGAGAGGGAGAAGCAGGCTTCCTGCTGAGCAGGGAACCCAATGGGGGACTCAATTCCAGGATCCTGAGGTGAAGGCAAATGCTTAATGACTAGGTCACCCAAGTGCACCATGTCGTTTTTTTTTTTCTAAAATGGAGATATACTTTAGAAGAGGTAACCTATAAAAGAAAACTCTTCCATTCCCAATCCAGTATTAATCTGTGTACCTCTTTGAAAGAACTTGATGAGATGTAAGGTTTTTTGAGTATGGGTCACGATCAGGGCAGGAGAGGTACAAGTGAGGCATGGTAATGGGCAGCACAAGATCACAGGCTGTCCTGAGAAGTGACGGGACATTTGGAGAGGACAGAGGGACGAAAAGTTTCAAGACAACTGGTTCACATCACAATTTTGCCTAAGGCCAATATGGTGGGGGATGCTGTTCTGGGAGAATTGGTGCCTTCAGATTATGCCCTGTTGGCAAAATGCATAGGGAAGCTCCACCCTAGGACTGACCAAACTACAGTTTTACCTAGAGGAGGTTAGGTTAAAATGAATGTCAGTACCTGGATGACATTTCTGAAGGCTTCCCAGGAAATGGAGAGCAACGATTGACTGTGGGGAATGGAAATGAGGGGTGACAGGATAGTGGATAGGTCTGCAGAGTTTTGCTTTCCTCTTTATAACTAACCTATTGTGAAGCTTTGATTTTTTCCATGACAGTGTATTGATTTCATAGTTACAAAATTTTAGGAATCACTAAAAATCACTATCTTTTAAAGATTTTACCATATTAAAATACTAGCTGAATAAAAATGAATAGTATCACAGCAATAATAGTAATAGCAGGGGACTGTCACGCCAGGGTTCAAATGAATACAGATGGTTCCCAACTTACAATGGTTCCACTTAGGATATTTTGACCTGATGATAATGCAAAAACCATAAGGATTCAGTAGAAACTGTAGTTTGAATTTTGAATTTTTATCTTTTCCTGGGCTAGTGAGATGTGGTATGACAGTTTTCTTGTGATGCTGAACAATGCTGCTTGCTGTGGCTCCCAGGGGCCAGCGATCACGAGAGTAAACAACTAATACCCATACAGCCCTTCTGTCTTTCACTTTCAGTGTTCAGTAATTACAGAAGATATTCAACACTTTGTTACAAAATCTGCTTTGTGTTAGATGATTTTGCCCATTTGTAGGCTAATGTAAGTGTTTTGAGAACATTTAAGGCAGGGTAGGCTAAGCTGTGATGTTCTGTAGGTTTGTTGTGTTAAAAGCATTTTTGACTTAATGACTTAATGATATTTGCAACGTATGATGAGTTTTTGGGACCAAATCCCATTGTAAGTTGAGGAAGAGCTGTATCTTAATATAAGAAGAAAATCCTTGCATTTGCAAAATACCATTATTCATGTATATTTTCCAGTCTCCTCTGTAGAACATTGTTCAGCCCTCTGAAGACATAAAAGCAGGTCTAGAAGTAGACCCAACAATGGTTTAGAATGCAGACCCTCAGACATAAGCTTCTGTGACATACTGAACTCTGATCTATTCCTTCTATTCTTCCTCTGACTCCGATTTTTTTCTTTCCCTCTCTCATTACCAATTTCGCTGCTTCCTCTCTGAGTGTTTCATATCATACTGCAAGAGAATTGACTCTCACTGTACAGTCTCAGGGTAGGAAAGGTTTCCCAGGCTGTTTTACTGCTCTTGCGTCTTTACCATAAAATGTAATTAATTACCTGAGGGCATATGCAATGTGCCTGATATTTTCAACCTGAAATTTCTTTTCTTTTAAACCTGAAATTTCTAACACGTACCATCTGCACTTACCTGAAGTCTGAATTACTTTCTTACACTGACAGCACCCTCAATAGATTTTCACGCTCTTGTCTGCAGTTCTAGTTCATCTCCAGCAGAGAGAGGAACTTTCTTGTCACCTTTCCCTCCTATAATGAGAGGCTGTTTAAATCATAATTGTGCAAAGGCAAAGAGGGTTTTCAATACAGAGATGAAGGGATTATGAACTGTAGCTGTGGGGGAGTGTGGGTCTTTGCAACTATCATCTGCTTCTGAAACAACATACCTTATTTAGTCTAGAAGGTACCAAGAGAGCAGAGCACCAGGGTTTTATCTAAGCAGTAGCTAAACATTTTTGATAATTGTGGTTTGTGTAAGAGAAGAATTGTACAGAGCTGCAGTGATATTAGACTTGCATCAGACAATTTGGAGGATTTCTTTTTCATTTTCTACTGTCTTAATTTTGAAAGCGTAAGAGACTCTCAGTTGGGAGAATTGTAGATGGGACCTTATTTAGAGCAGTGGGGAAGATCAGAGAGATTGTTGAGGCATCTTCTGGATCTGTGATTCCTTTCAGCATGGACACAAGTTAAGATTTGTCTGATTTCCCCATCATTTCAATAAATTATAGCCCCTTTCCTGGTCTTACAATAGTAATTTGTTTCTGAAAGTCTCTTTGCAGTCAGACTTCTTGTAGGTAAAAAGTGGAATAACCATTGGAATTATTAATGCACAGTTACTCAAAAAATTTACAAAGTCTGTGTATGTATGTAATTGAATCTTGGAAGGGAAATCTCTCCACCAAACACATGTTTGCCCCTTTTATAGGGGAGGCCTGTTCTCTGATATGCAACATGGAAGGGAAAGTGTTCAGTGAGGTGGCTCCTGGATAGAAGTCACCTTCCCCACCCTCTTCCCCCCATGTGTGACCATGTGACTGCTTCTTGCAAATAAAAATGAGCCAGTATTCCAATCATTGAATGAATGTCATGGGATGAAAGATACAGGATAGGAGATATAGTCAATGGTATAGTCATAGCATAGTGTGGTGACAGATGGTAGCTACACTTGTGGTAAGCATAGCATAATGTAGAGTTGTCAAATCACTGTTGTACACCTGAAATGAATGTAATATGGTATGTCAACTACAATAAAATAAGTAAGTCAATAAAAAATTGATATCCCCCCCAAAAAAAACCCCAAGTGAGCCAGTATGTATCACTTCTGGACTGGAGTTTTAAGAAGCAGGTGTGCTTTTCTCGAGGATTCCACTGAATGCAGAGTACACTAAAGTTTCAGGGGCTGGTGGAGCCAGAAGAAGCCTGGTTTCCTGAGTCACCATGTGCAGAGAAGCCTCCTGTCAACCATGGACACCTACATTGGACTATTACATAGCAAGGAAAAAACTTGTCTTGTGCAAAGACACTGACGTTGCAGTTTATTTATTCCCAAACTGAAGGGTCAGGAAAGTTTTTCTGTAAAGATTCCGGTAGTAAATATTTTAGGCTTTGTGGGACACCTATGGTTCTACCTCATGTCTCCTTTTTTTTTTTTTCTCCCCAAAATGTTTTTTTTTTCCAGCTTCATTGAGGTATAATTGAAAAATAAAATTATAAAATTATAAAATATAAAATGATAAAATATCAAAATATGATTTGATATCTATGTATCTCTTTTTGCAATTTTTAAAGATATAAAAATCATTTTAGTTCACTGGCTATACAAAGCAACTGCAGGCTTAACCAATACAACCTTTTACTACAAAACAAACAACAACAACAAACCCACACAACAAACCAGTGTAAATGGTGCATGAGAAATTACTAGTATCGACCAGCAGACCATGAAGACTAGACCAGACCGTTGGGCCACCTGGGCTCACCACTGCACCGTGAGGACAGCTGCAGGTGACTTTCCTGTTGTGGCACCCATGGTTCCCAAGGCACACAAATTCCAGATTTGTTCTCTTAAATGCAGATAATGCCTCCAGAGTTGAAGTTGGTGTAGGACATCAAACTACTAGAAAAGTTAAAATCTTATAACTCTTATTGGAATTCATCAGGATACAATTATGTTGTGGCTTCCCCCTAGCATGGTCTTGCTTCGTCAGCCTATGGCACTTTTTCCACCACTCTTGGGACCTGGTTCACTGCTAGATCTGACTGGAGTCTCCAAATATAGATCAAGACCAACTAGAGCATCTTGAAGCTCCACATGGCAGGATCCAAGATGCCTTCTCCATGTCCCTGTGACCTTCCCAACTCGGCCCTTTCCATGGTTGGCAGGACTCTCAGGCAGGAGGGTGGTGCTGCCCAGCCCCCATGTCTGCCCCTCCCCCCAGGCCCTCAACCTGGTCAGTGTGAAACCCAAGACCACTCAAAACCCATCCAACAAGATTATGAATGCATACAGGACAGACTCCTCTGCAGCAGGTATGAGGAAGATTTCAAAGAATTTATGATGGTGTGAGAAAAGCTTGTGAGAGACTATTAAGTGAGAAAGGCAGCATTGAAAATTATATATTCAAGATAATCCCAATTGCCTAAAAACAGAGACATGAAGAAAATACACCAAAATGATAACACTGGGGTCCCTGGGTAGTGAATTGAGTGATTTTTTAAAAAATTCTGTTTTCTGGTTTTTTAAAATGTGTACAAAAGAGCCTGTGTTATTTTTTAAATGACCAAGGAAATGGAAGGTAGTCCTTTCTACAAAGTCTTTGTAGACCTCTGCTGTCCGGCGTTCCCAGCCCGAGTCTTGTGCTCTGAGACTTTCTACTTGGACAGGCTTGTAGGGGACCCTGCAGCCCACATTCAGAACAAGAGCAGGGAAGGAAAAGAGCGTGATCAACCTCGTGATTACGAGTCAACACCAGGTTTAAACGAGGGGAAATCAAGATCCAGAGCAACTGATGTTTGGTGAGCCCCATTGCTGCCTTGCCTGCAGGTGTTCAACTTGTTTCAGACCCCCGTGTCTCCCCTTAATAGTCCTTGCTCACTCTGGGTATCCTCTGTCACCCCTCATTACTTCCTAAGCACTGGCACGGGGAGCAGAGCCAGCAAGAAAGGCTGTGCCCTTTCTTCACATTCTCCTCCTTTCATGGGGCAGAAGCGTCCTCACTCTCTGTTCTTCCACCTCCTCCCCTTGCTGTCCAGACCCTTCCTGCTGCCTCTTTTTTTTTTTTTTTTTCCCCTGTGATCACTCTTGCGATATGCTGCAACTGTGTTCCCCCAGGTGATCATTTCATTTGTCGGGCACACACATGCACAAGTACGCATGTGCTCCCTGGGATGTTTATCGGTTCTCCATCAGCAGTGGTCAGGCCGAGCACGCATGCATTCAGCCAGCCAGCAAACTGCCCTCCGCTTAGTGTCAGGCATTACTCTAGGTGCTTGGGCACACACGGAACCAGGTAGCAAAGGTCCCCTCCCTCTTGGAGCAGACTGTCCAGACTGAGCAGACTGTGGGGATAGACAGTAAGCAAATACATCCATACTACAAAGCAGTGTAGTGATAAGTGCCATAGAGACAAATAAGGCTGAGGAAGGGGCTAGGGAGCTGGGCTGGAAGGTGCCTTTAGCTATATGGCTCAGAGAAGGCCGGTGTGTGGAAGCTTCATTTTAGCAGAAGTTTGGATGAAGTGTGGGAGAGGGCTATGTGAAGCCTGGGAGCAGATGTTCTGGCTGATGGCCTGTAAGTGCAAAGGCCCTGACAAAGGCCCAGGGACAAACTTGAATCCTGCCCTCAAGTTACTCCCATTCTAGTGAAAGGGGCAGATAAGTGATCTGGCAATAGGGATATTGTGTGACAAACATTTGTCACTTAGCGTTTACAAGGGCCTAACCCTTCCGGCATTTAAAGACATGTGTCATCTGATGTCTATGTCCTCTAGTAGAAAACAAACTCCATGAGAGTAGAGGTTTTGCGTTATTCACTACGGCATGTTCAGGACCTAAAACAGCTCCTGGCACCAGGTAGATGCTCAATACAGTTAAAGTAGAGGAAAGAATCCCACACTTGCCCATCTGCTGGCAATTCCCCTCCCTAGAGGCAACCACTGTTCTCAGGCCCAGGAGAAGTGTGTTATTTAAAAAGACCATCATGTTCTCCACTGAGCCTCCACCTGGGGGCTTACAGGCCAGTCTCAGGGTGCCAAGAAGGTGTCCGCTGGCTGTGTGTGGGCTGCAGGAGACACTGGTCTTCTAAGGCTTATAAGGACCTGGCTGCCTTTCTTGACTGGGGAGCAAAGGAGGAATGAGGAAACTCTGGTTAAACCCTGGAACCCCCCTTCAGGCTTTCATGGGAACTTGGCACTTAGGAAAAGTATCTACCTGCTGCCCCACACAGTGAGTACCTCCCACCCCGCCTTTAGCTCATCGCTGTATCTCAGCACAGGGGATCTGGCAGCAAATACTCTTTCTGTATGTGAATGTGGAAAGCCAGAGCTGCACACAGTCTTGAGTCCCACAGCTGTTGGAGCCTTTGCTTTTTGGTGGACTTGATGTATGACCCTTAAGCAGGACCCAGGTTGGGGACCACGTTGAGTGACGGGAACTGAGTCCTCATCTCAGAAGAAACTTCTCAGAAAGTATCAAATCCATATAGAGTATCTAGGAAGTCAAAATGAATGTTTTAATCATTATTTCCTTCATTGACAGACAAGGCAAGATTATCCCTCAATTTTATACTTGGGGCAATTTGCAATTTACAAGTATTAGGGAGGGAAGAAATTAATAATTACTGAGTATCCATTATCCTTGATAGATTAATTACAAAACTATCATTCAGAATGTGCTCAAGACCACACAGCTAGTAAGAGAGTGGTTACTTAATTAGTTTTAGAAAATTTGAGCAGGATTCCTTAACTCACAGCAAATCTCCCCCAAAGCAGTCTTATTCTGATGCCAACAAATGCCTGTTCAGGTTTTATTTTGTGTCTTTAGATGTCTTGGGTCAAGTCACTACATCTTTAGAGTCCGTATACCTGTGTAAAGCCTAGCATATCATACACACAATAAGTACTTGTCAAGAAATAGAGGAAAAGGTGTGTCTGGGTGGCTTAGTCAGTTAAGCATCTGTCTTCAGCTCAGTTCATGATCTCAGGGTCCTGGGATCAAGCCCCACGTTATGCTCCCTGCTCAGTATGGAGTTTGTGTGTCTCTCTTTCTGTCCACCCCCACCTTGTTCTCTCTCTCTCTCAAATAAATAAAGTACATAAAAAAAAAGAAACAGAAGAAAAAACTTAGTCACTAATACTTTGTATGAATTAGAATTAGTCTATTGACTATTTTTTCCTTCATATTATTATTTCCTTCTCTACTAGTGAATAGCATATTCGTTAATTATAACAGCAACAAGGACTTCTCTATCTAAGTTACTGGCCACTGAATTCTTCCATTTGCTTGGTCCCAAATCTTTGGAGTCACCTGCAACCCTTCCCCTCTCATATGGTACATCCAAAATGCCATTGAATCCTGTTGATTCTCCTTTCAAGAGATGTCCCAATATGACTCATCCTCACTATCTCCCCTGCTACCACCCTGATGCAAGCTACCTGTCTGGATCACTGCGCTAGCTTCCTAACTGGCCTCTGGGCTTCTGCCCTTGCTTCCTCCAGGTATTTCCCAAAGAGCAGCTGGAGTGAATCCTATAAAAACACATCCGATCACGTGACTATCACATGATCTATGAAATAGAAAAATGAAGAGTGTCAGTAAAGGAAGCAAGGGCAAAAATGAACTATTGGGATTTCATCAAGATCAAAAGCTTTTGCACAGCAAAGGAAACAGTTAACAAAACCAAAAGACAACTGACCGAATGGGAGAAGATATTTGCAAATGACATATCAGATAAAGGACTAGTGTCCAAAATCTATAAAGAACTTAGCAAACTCAACACCCAAAGAACAAATAATCCAATCAAGAAATGGGCAGAGGACATGAACAGACATTTCTGCAAAGAAGACATCCAGATGGCCAACAGACACATGAAAAAGTGCTCCATATCACTCGGCATCAGGGAAATACAAATCAAAACCACAATGAGATATAACCTCACACCAGTCAGAATGGCTAAAATCAACAAGTCAGGAAATGACAGATGCTGGCGAGGATGCAGAGAAAGGGGAACCCTCCTCCACTGCTGGTGGGAATGCAAGCTGGTGCAGCCACTCTGGAAAACAGCATGGAGGTTCCTCAAAATGTTGAAAATAGAACTGCCCTATGACCCAGCAATTGCACTATTGGGTATTTACCCTAAAGATACAAACGTAGTGATCCAAAGAGGCACGTGCACCCGAATGTTTATAGCAGCAATGTCCACAATAGCTAAACTATGGAAAGAACCTAGATGTCCATCAACAGATGAATGGATCAAGAAGATGTGGTATATATATACAATGGAATACTATGCAGCCATCAAAAGAAATGAAATCTTGCCATTTGCGACAACATGGATGGAACTAGAGCATATCATGCTTAGCGAAATAAGTCAAGCAGAGAAAGACAACTATCATATGATCTCCCTGATATGAGGAAGTGGTGATGCAACATGGGAGCTTAAGTGGGTAGAAGAAGAATCAATGAAACAAGATGGATTTGGGAGGGAGAGTCACCATAAGTGACTCTTAATCTCACAAAACAAACTGAGGGTTGCTGGGGGGAGGGGGGTTGGGAGACGGGGGTGGGATTATGGACATTGGGGAGGGTATGTGTTTTGGTGAGTGCTGTGAAGTGTGTAAACCTGGTGATTCACAGACCTGTATCCCTGGGGATAAAAATGTATGTTTATAAAAAATAAAAAATTAAAAAAAAAAAAAAGAGTGTCAGTAAAGCCAAAAGGTGGTTCAGTGAAACAATTGATAAAATTTATAAACCTTTAACAATACAGATCAAAAAAAAAAGAGAGAACACATAATTTATCAGTGTTAGGAGAGAAAAGGGGGCATTATTAGAGATCCTACAGACATTAAATGTCAATGCATATGTCAATAAATTCAGGGACTTAGATGAAGGGAATAAACTCCGGGAAAAAGATGCATTAAAAAATCTGATAAAAAAGAGAGAGAGAACATTTCTCAGCCCTATATATGTTAAGGAAATTATATTCAAAACAAAAAACCTCCTACAAAGAAAATCCCAGGCCCAAATGACCTCACTGGTGAATTCTCTCATACACTGAAGGAAGAAATAATGCTGACTTTACACAAACATGATCAACATTAGCTGTTGTTATGATTACCATCTGTATAGTTTTTATAAGTCTCATGTATCTTAAAATGAAGAAGACAGAACTTTTCATAGTCTTCTAAAAACAGTTAATTCATGGGAGTTTACTTTGTGTTTTCTTTTTTTTTAAGGTTATTTATTTATTTGAGAGAGAGAGAATGATCGGGGGGAGGGAGAAAGAGAGAGAGAGAGAAGCAGATTTCCTGCTGAGCATGGAGCCTGACGGGGGCTCGATTCCATGACCCTGGGATCATGACCACAGCAAAAGGCAGACAGTCTGTCTGAGTCACCCAGGTGCCCTTGGTAGGTTACTTTGTACATCCTTCCTCTCTTAGCTGTGTTCGGTTGACCCAGAATGGTATGTGGTGTTTGCAAAAACACTGTGTATTGCTATTGTCTCTGACCTAAGTAGTTTTTAACCTTTTATACAAAACCAGTTGTTCCTCTGGGACTTGAGAAGAAGGTCTGCCAAGCAGTATGATCAAGAATTTTTCAGGATTCTATCACACCTGGTTTTTGGTGACCTTTTAATAACACTAAAGCTTTGTTTACTTGTTTCTTCAATTGTTTTGTATAAGCCCTTTCTGGAGGAGTGACAAAGAATTGTTCAGATGAAGTGTTTCTTGCCTTAATTTGGTTTCATGTTACAGGCTAAGGTTAAAATTTGTATAGCAAATGGAAAAGTTGTGGGCAGTCGCAGTAATGGCTGGGGGAAGCTTTCCTTTTTTCCTATCCTTCCTCAGAGATACTAAGGGCCAGTTAGACTAAATCCTTCAGAAGCATTCTTTTTCACTATTGTTTGATGTAGTTCCAGCCACATCAAACACAGGAGGCATCCAGACTTCTCTGGGTTGAAATGACTGAGGTTGCATTTTTCAGAGGTCTTAGGAATCTGGTAATATGAACTGAAGAGAAGTCATGGTGAGAGTTTCTGAGTGACTGAGCATTCATAGCTAACTAAGGGATGAGGGCCCTGCACTCAGGATACCTCTTCTCCCCACCACCCTGGTTTCTTTACTCATCTTTCTCAGCAGCAGAAAACTGCATGTATTAGAGCTCAGCATACCTGGCCTCAGCAAAGGACAGTTTTCTAATGGACTATGATATTTCTCTATGTTAGAGTATAGGCCAAGCTACTGTAGCAGAGAGACTCTAAAATACAGTAGCTTTAATGAGATAGAAGTTGATTTTCCTTTCCTGTAACAGTCAAGAGGTGGGTGGCTCTACTCCATGATGTCATCCTTTATTTTACCTCTCCACTATTTCCCAGAACAAGGGTCTTGACCTTAGGTCCATGGACTGCCGGGAGGCCATGGATTAAATTTTTTCTTTCACTTTTGAAAGCAAGTAACAAGGAACAGTGACATCAGCAATACCTATGCCTTTGCCACCAGAAATTACAGATAATTTTATATCATATTCATTTGTTGTAAGTATCTTATACTAATATCATACTGTACCACTGTTAACAATAGACCTGCCTCTAGAGCTTGCTATTTGATGGATTAATAAACACATGACATTATATTAAAACTTGTAAACATAATTTTTCAAAATGTATATTTTAGTATATTTTCCTTTTTAATTTCGTGTATTTTATTTTATGCATTTATAACACAATTCTTAGAAGGGCTGCATAGATTTACCAGACTTCCTTGGAGGTCTATGATACAAAAGAGGCTAACGTCTCTATTCTGAGATGTTTCCCTGGACCTCATGGTAGAATCTTGCTTTTTCGCTCCACATCATTCCATTCTAGCTAGAAGGAAGGGAGAAAGAGGAAGTGGGGAGTGTTTTCTTTCAAGACGATGACCTAGAAGTTGTAAACATCCCTTCTGCTCATGCTATGCTAGTGATAATATAGTCAAATGATCACATCTAGCTGCAAGAAATGCTAAAATTGTAGTTTCTAACTGGGACCAAGAGCCCTGCTAAATGTGGTGGTGATGGTGGGTGCACTAGCCAGGGAAGAAAGAGGAATATACATGTAGGATGACAGCTGAGGGTCCCCACCACTCCCACATAATTCTGCTGGGATTCTGAAATCTGTTTCATTAGTGCTTTAGTAAAACATATAATATCTCTTAATCTGGGTGGGGAGTTGGGTCAAGCACAATAATAATCATATCTGGAGTGTCTATACTGTCTTTCCTAAAAACTTCAAGTCACCTTATAGACACTTTCACAAGAATTGGTCTACAAGATTTTTCAGACTGACCACTGTGTTTGCGGGCTAGAAAAGCATTGTGAATACAGAAGATGCTTTTCTTGCCCCCAGATTGCTAAATGGGAAGACCCTACAAATGCAGGTAATTACATTTAACATGAACGACAAAAGCACACTCAAGGTCAAATCCAACTGGTTGTGGAAGTCCTTTGTACTGAATTAAAAGTTTCATTTAAGTTCTGTTTTTTCATATTTTTGAGTTAACATACATTGAATGTTTACTCTATTTAGGCAAGCAGAGGACTGAGTACATCAAAATTAATAAGCCAGTTTTCTTACCCTCAAGAGGCTCAGGATCACATATAAGTGTGGGTGTTCATGCATATGTATGTATGTGGGGAAGAGAATATGTATACACATTCACATATATGTATGTATGTGGGAAGGAGAATGGCACAGTAAATACATTATCTTTAAGTGTTATTGTTGCCAAAATAAAGAGAGAATAAAGGTGTCATGGGTATAGAAAAAAGAAAGAAGGGAATGAATGTCAAGTAAGGAATGGAAGATTAATCTTCAAAGACAGGAAGTTATTGCTTTTATGATTGTACATATAACCAATAAGTCATCTGTCCTCAAGTTGAGTCTCTCTTTTCACACTTTTTTTTTTGCCTTGGAAGCTGGTATTGACACTTCTTTGCAATCAGCTTAAAGGATTTTTTAATACTATCAGAACACAAGCTAGCAATATTAATTTTCCTGAATATTTTGTAAGAGATGAGCGTAATTCACATTGCGCAGTTTAATGTTATTTCACTTCAAAGTATTTCACTTTAATATTATTTTACTTCAACAAGTCCCTTTAGACCTTTCTCTTTAATGGTCTCTGCAATGCTGAGGTCAAATAGGGTTTTTTCTCTGTTCTCCTTCTGGCATCATCTTGCTTCTGCTCTGGTTTCCCTTACGCTGGAATCTAGAGCCTCCCTGCCCTGCCCCTCAACTGTACTTCCTTCTGCAGAGTAACTTAGTTCTACCCAGGAACTACAGACTGGTTCACCTATATGCACAGTGCAATAGTGTTCTTTAAGCATAGAAAAGGCCATGCTTCCACATTGTATGAAGATGATTAATTTTTACAGTTGTTTTTTTTTTAAGAAGGCTCCACACTGGGTGGAACCCCAACATGGGGCTCAAACCCAGGACCCTGAGATCAAGAGTTGGACATTTAAACTGATTGATCCACCCAGGTTCCCCTAAGATGATTAATTTTAAAAAATTTATGGCTACACCCAGAACTCTTTAGAATTTCACTTGCTTTAGTTAGGCAAGTGAAGCAAGATAGTAACACAGTGTTGGGGGAGTAGGGTTGGGTGATAAGGTGGCACATTAAAAAAAAAGATTTTATTTATTTGAGAGAGAGAATGAGAGAGAGAGAACATGAGCTGGGGGAGAGGCAGAGGTAGAAGGAGAAGCAGACTTCCCACTGAGCAAGGAGCGTGGTGCAGGGCTCAATCCCAGGACCCTGGGATCATGACCTGAGCAGAGGGCAGATGCTTAACTGACTGAGCCATCTAGGCATTCTAATAAGGCGGCTCATTTTAATGATTTTGTTAGTTGTGATCACTTACACTTGTATAGGTCAGTGACTCTGGGTGATATAAGCCTCCGAAGGGACTCTTAAAATGCTATTTATACCCTATTCCTTAATGCAATGCATTTTTAGGTTCATTTTTTTCAATTTTCCCAGAGAAATTAAATACATAAATTGTAAGTAGATGAAGGGCATAAACGAAGAGGAGGCAGGAAAACATTCCAGATTGGAAAAATGGCAAAGGTAATGTTGAGACATATTGGGGTGATGGTGGAGGGGGGAACAGAATCCAGTATGTCTTCATCTCATACAATGTTTCCAGTTCCCTGAAGTTAAGATAACTAAAGGTTAATCTGGCTCATTTCCAGTTAGGAATGGTAGGATGAATGTGCCTTGGCTTCTTAGCAGCTATCTCTTGAAAGATGAATCTCCTTTCATACATCTGACCCAGCAGTTACCTCTGAGGCTTCATCCTCTCCAGGCTGCATGCTAAGAAAGAACAGTCAGACCAAGTGGTACAAGAGATGGGAAGCAAGTTTGAGTAGGAGCTATTGGGTCAAAGTGGGACAGTACTTGGTGTGTGTGTGTGAATTAAAAAATGGTGAATGAACTGAAATCAATGAAAGAGAAAGAAAAGTGGAGAAAGCAGGTTATGACAGAGGTAATAGATACCAAATAATTTTCCAGGTGTGCTGAGCGGAGAAGAGAAAGGGAGGTTGGGTATGAAATTAGTTGATTGCCATCACTTAGTTCACTCAGTGTTGCAAGTATAAGCAAATGTAACTCAAGTATTTTTTTTTTTTAACTCAAGTTTTCTTAAGAACATGTTAAGAAACATGTTTTCATTAGAACATGATTAAGAGAGCTGGTTTTGGAGGAAGACTGGTTGGGTTTGAATTCTGGCTTTAATACTTGAGATCTTGAGTAAATTACTTAATCCTGGTGTTTCAGTGTCTTCACTTCAATGAAATAAATCCATTTAAATTAAATTTAATAAATGTAAAAAGCACACAGAAGAGTGCTTAGCTTCTGGCAAGCTTTCAATAAGTGGTTAACTATTATTTATTATTATTATGTTGGTAAAAACAAACTCCCAAACCTATAAAGTCAGTCTACAGAAGTCCATCAGGCAAAAGGAAATAATGATTCTTTACTTTGCTGTAGTTGATACATTTATTTTCAGTCATTATATTCACAGTGTTAACTATGCTGTTCTCTCCATAAAATTATGTGTGTGCATATGAATTACAGGGCTCTAATTTGAAACTCTAACTGCAACAAACCTACAAAATGTTTAAGTGTAAATTATCATGATGACTAAACAGAAAATCTGCAGTTACCAAAACCTGCACATAAATTGACTGTACAAGATGATAATTGGACAGTAGTGAGTAGATGCTCCTGAGGACCTCGCTACTGCTAATTGGATCTTCCACACTATTTCAATGTTCTCTCAGCTGCAATGCCCAGAAGGCAGCTGGAGATCAGCCTTGTGGCTTTTGAGGGTAACCTACAGTTTGTCAGCACAGGGGTGAAGTGAGCACCATGGGACTTTTCCCAGGCTGCTGGTTAACATACTCTAGTTCTAATACCCTAAACCACTACATGAGGGAGAGAAAAGAAGCCAAGACCGTAACTGGAGGAAACGAAGGAAAAGGGAAAAGGGAAGGAAGAATAATATTCATGAAATTCCTTCTTTGGGTCACTTTCTAGGGACTTTCAGATATTATTCTTGCATCAGTCTTATGGGAAAGATTCTTACCCTATTTGTAACAGATGTCATTAGTTGAACTATTTCTGTCTCCTTTCTTGCTTCAATAGAGTTTCAGTCTCTCTTTGATTGTTTACCTTTCGCCTACGATGGAGGTCCTTCACTTGTTCCTATCTCTCAGCAACTGGGGTAATCCTAATAAGTCATTTTCACCCTGTTATTCTTGATAGAGATTGTTTAGACATGTACAAGAGATAAAATTCTAGTCAATGAAAGGTGATGAGAGGCTTCTGGGAAGATTCTGGGAATAATTTTTTATTCTTTTAAAGTAGTCCCAGAGGGGAAGTGGAAGCTGCTTCTGCAGCGGGATGTAGTTATGTCTGCAAGGGACTGAAAGTGTAGCACTATCTTGCGGTCATGAGGGGAGCAACTTGGGGGCAAAGCAGACATGCTGATGTGCCTCCTGTTTGGACTTTTGTGCATGATTACAAACATTATCATCATTAAATCCTCTTTGCGGTTGGAGTTAACTGTAGACAATTCTATTACTTGTTTGTTTGTTTCAAGTTTTTGTTAAATTCCAGGTAGTTAACATACAGTAAGACATTAGTTTCAGGAATAGAATTTAGTGATTCATCACTTAAATACACACGGTGCTCATCACAAGTGTCCTCCTTAATACTCATCACCCGTTTAGCTTGTCCCCTTCCTACCTCCCCTCCTGCAACCCTAAGTTTGTTCTCTATAGTTAAGAGTCTGTTTTATGGTCTGCCTTGCTCTCTTTTCCCTGTCGTATTCATCTGTTTTTCTTTCTTAAATTCCACATATGGATGAAATCATGTGCTATTTGTCCTTCTCGGACTGACTTACTTTGTTTAGCATCATATACTCTAGCTCCATCCATGTCATTGCAGATGGTAAGATTTCATTCTTTTTATGGCTGAGTATTTTCATTTTATGTATATATACCACATCTTTTTCATCCATTCATCAGTCAATGGACATTTGGGCTCTTTCCATAATTTGGCTATTGTTGATTGTGCTGCTATAATTATCAGGGTATGTGCGTGTGTCTCTTCAAATCAGTATTTTTGTATCCTTTGGGTAAATACTAGAAATGCCATTGCTGGACTATAGGGTAGTTCTAATTTTAACCTTTTGAGGAACCTCCATATTGTTTTCCAGAGTGGCTGCACCAGTTTGCATTCCCACCAAAAGTGTAAGAAGGTTCCCCTTTCTCCACATCCCTGCCAACATCTGTTGTTTCCTGTATTGTTAATTTTAGCCATTCTGACAAGTATGAGGTGATATCTCACTGCAATTTTGATTTGTATTTCCCTAACGATGAATGGTGTTAAGTATCTTTCCATGTGGGACGCCTGGGTGGCTCAGTTGGTTGGACGACTGCCTTCGGCTCAGGTCATGATCCTGGAGTTCCAGGATTAAGTCCCGTATCAGGCTCCCAGCTCCATGGGGAGTCTGCTTCTCCCTCTGACCTTCTCCTCGCTCATGCTCTCTCTCACTGTCTCTCTCTCAAATAAATAAATAAAATCTTTAAAACAATTTTTTTAAAGTATCTTTCCATGTATCTCTTGGCCATCTGGATGTCTTCTTTGGAAAAATGGCGGTTCATGTCTTCTGCCCATTTCTTTCTTTTTTTTTTTTTTTAAAGATTTTTTATTTATTTGTCAGAGACAGAGGGAGAGAGAGCGAGCGAGCACAGGCAGACAGAGAGGCAGGCAGAGGCAGAGGGAGAAGCAGGCTCTCTGCCGAGCAAGGAGCCTGATGTGGGACTCAATCCCAGGACCCTGGGATCATGACCTGAGCCGAAGGCAGCTGCTTAACCAACTGAGCCACCCAGGTGTCCCTTCTGCCCATTTCTTAATTGGATTATGGTTTCTTGGGTATTGAGTTTGATAAATTCTTTATAGGTTTTGGATACTAACCCTTTTTCAGATATGATATTTGCAAATATCTTCTCCCATTCTGAAGATTGCCTTTTAGTTTTGTTGATTGTTTCCTTTGCTGTGCAGAAGATTTTATCTTGATGAAGTCCCAATAGTTCATTTTTGCACTTGCTTCCCTTGTACACACACACACACACACACACACACACACACACACACACATACACAATGCATGTGTGTGCACATACACACACATACTCCACTCTGACAATTTCAAACTTTGAGCTGGCAATTTTAGTCCATTTACACTTACTGCAATTATTGATATATTGGGTCTGTCTTTATTGCTTTGCTTGTCATTTTCATTTGCTCCACTTTTTCTGTTTCTTTTTAATGCCTTTTACTTAAGTCTTGCAATATGCATAAGTCTTGCAATATGAAAAGTCTGTGTATGCTTATGCTCTTAAAACTCTCTTCCTGACTTTCTCTACCCTGATGTCATCATTTTGATATTATCTAAAAATTTAATTAGGGGTCATTAAGCATATATATATATATATATATATATATATATATATATATTTTTTTTTTCTTCAAATGTAACTGTTTTAAATAATAAAACTCTAGTAAGATATTTATTCATCTTACTATAAATTTATCTCATAGTTAAAATTCATAGTATTTACCTATTCTGAAGTCAATCAGTGGCCTGATTAGTGCCTAATGTTGGTCTCTAGAATATTAAAATTTGTGGGTGTATTGATGGTTGTTTCATCGCACACTTTAAATTCCTTTAAAAATTTATGGAATTCAAATAAAGTGTGTAGCCGTTGAACTTCTCAGTAGAATATTTTTTTCTCAACTAAGACTTTAAAATAACTTTACTGCATATATCTTAATACAACATCTCTTGAATGTTTTTTCTTTTTGAGTATTTTATTGATAACCTTCCTTCTATGTGAGTCATAGTGTGACCATTCTTCTAGACCTTGAATGGCCCGGGATATTTTTTATCTTTCCACATATCTGAATAATAATAAGTGCTATGAGCTTTCTTTCAATATTAAAAAAATTGGTTTTTCATTATATCATCTATGTACTTTAATCTGTTTTTTCATCTTTTCTAGCTCTTTTCTCTGAGGTTAAATTTTAGATGATTTCCTTAGTTGCATTTTCCAATGTATTAATTCCTTCTGTAGCTATGTCTTATATGTTGTTGAAACCATCTATTGTCTTTCTAATTTCAATTAGTGCATTTTTCACCTCCAGATGTTCTATTTTATTCTTTTAAAAATCTACTTACTTCTTAACCCCATTATCCAGACTCTCCTCTATTAAATGAAATGATCAAACATATTTATTTCATATTGTGATTTTTATGATTCCAGTATCTGCAGTCACTGGGAATCTGATTCTGCTCTTTGTGGTTTCTTTTGGCTCTTGCTAATAATTCCTTTTGTGTGCTTTGTTTTGTTTGGGTTTTGTTTTGTTTTGCTTGAGAGTTTCTCATTTTTTTCTAGACTGGAATTCTCTGAGGCTCTTTCATGTAAATTTGCATTTGTTTCTACAATATACTTGAGGGCACTAAGACCCTGGTCCCCTGTCAACTAAATTCTTACTTTAAGGTTCTTTAGACCATTCAGTTGATATAAATTTAGGCTCAATTATATACAAGGGCTGGTTTATGGGGAGGAGTTCTCAAGGCGAATTTCTTTTCTTCTCCCCATCCCTCTATTTAGCACCAATGTTGGAAGGTATTTTCTCTTCAGTGCTTTGAAATGGGGCTTCTTGTTTATATTTTATCCTTACACTGAGAGAGCAGGCCCTTGGGTATCTTCACTTTGTAAATAAGGTCTTCCATTATATGACCTACATTGGGAAAGCTCTAGGGCATGTTTCCTGTCTTCTAAGTCCTGTGAGTTTTTGACAGCTAATGCTCAGATCAGTTGATCTGGTAAATGTTTTCAAGGTAAAAGATGTTTATTGTGCTCTCCTTAACTTTTTGTATTCCTACTTTCACTTTGTTTTGGCCTAACTATGACTTATTTTCTTGTTAGTTCATGGATACTTCTAACCAGATGTTTCAATCTTTTCCCAGTTCTTATTTGACAAAGAGCAATGGAAGTTTGGGCAAAGATGTTAAAATTTCTGTTGGTAATATTATTTGCATGTGCTTGTAGAGGGATCCAGAAAAGTTAGATAATTTATTCCTAAACTTGGATTTAAGCTGTCTTATTCCTGAAAATTACTGATTACACTTAGGACATGCATGTCTTTTGGTTCCAGCATATATGCTCTTGTAAACGCCTGATCTTTGCATCAAATTAAACTGATAGAAATGATATAATATAAACTGATCTTAGTATAGAACTGACTGTGCCTTTCTGTTGGTGCTCTATACATAGTGTATTAATCAAGGTTCTCTAGAGAAAGAGTAGGATATGTATATATGTATATATTGTGAGAAATTGGCTCACACAATTATGGAGGCCAAGAAGTCCCATGAGCTGTTGTCTGTGAGCTGGATACCCAGGAAAGCCAGTGGTGTAATTCAGTCTGAAGGCTTAAAACAGGGTAGTCTATAGTGTAGTGTCTAGTCTTATAGAGAAGATGTAATGAGATAACCCAACTCAATCAGTGAGGCAGGAAAAAAGGGGCAAATGAAGTAAATTCCTCCTTCTTCCACACACAGTTTGTTCTACTCAGGCCCTCATGGGCTGGATAATGCTCACCCTTGTGGAGGGCAATCTGTCTTACTGAGTCTACTGATTCAAATGCTAAACTTTTTGGAAACACCCTCACAGATACACCCCAAGATAATATTTAATTTGGGCACCCTCTGGCCAGCCAAGGTGACACATACAATTAATCATCACACATAGTGATTTTTATTTTTTACTTTTTTTAAAAAGATTATTTATTTATTTATTTATTTGAGAGAGAGAGTGAGAGAGAGAGAGAGCATGAGAGGGGAGAAGGTCAGAGGGAGAAGCAGACTCCCCATGGAGCTGGGAGCCCGATGTGGAACTTGATCCCGGGACTCCGGGATCATGACCTGAGCCAAAGGCAGTCGCTTAACCAACTGAGCCACCCAGGCACCCCACATAGTGATTTTTAAAATAGATAGCCCAGACTTTAAAACTGTACCATGAGGCATGAGAATGAGGTGATATCCTTGTGTTTTGAGGGTAAGAATTTAATTAACAGTAATGATTACACCTGTTCATTGCTCCTAGACCAGAGATAGAGGTGAATGTTTGAATTGAAGGGAGAGGGTCTCCCTCAACTCTACCCCATCAGTATTCAGAAAAAGGAGGACTGAGAATAATTGGGATTAAACACAGAGAAAAGTAGTGATAGATTTTTAATGCTCAGAGTTTTTGTGTTTGCTTTTCTTTTTAATGTAGACAGTAGTAGCCATAAAATTAGACTCTGTTTAATGCTCAATTTAACTTACATGTCTAACATAAATGTAAAAACATAAACAATAATTTTAAAACTTTTATAAATAAATTTAAATCTACTACAAAACATTAACAATGTAGTTTTAATTAATTTTTTTGTTGTTGCTGTCATACTATTTTTCATCTTTCTTAGGATTATTGTTACACTTATTTTTATATCTTCCTTAGGCTTCAGCATTACTATTTTGGCACAGTTCTGGAATCTCAGTTATCTTAGCAGAACCTGAAAATTGTGCTGTGGGTGCCTTGTCTGCTTTAGAAGGATTTGTGAACTTGAATTAGAAAATACTACACATTGAAATGCCTGGGTGGCTCAATTGGTTAAGTGTCTGCCTTTGGCTCAGGTCATGATCCTGGGGTCCTGGGGTCAAGCCCCATATGAGGTGTTCCTTGCTCACTGAGGAATTGGTTTCTCCCTCACTCGCTGCCCCTCCCCCTTCTCTCATGCTCTGTTTCTCTCTCCCTCTCAAATAAATAAATAAATAAATAAATAAAATCTTTAAAAAAAAGGAAAGAAAACACTACATATTAATGTTTATTAACTTCTAACTAAATCACACAAGATCTAACTAAAATTTCACATTTCTTTAAATTATGAATATAGTTTATCAGTTATTGCTTCACAGCAATCATAAAACATCTCAATGACATACATTAACAAACACTTACTTTTCATGCATTGATAGGTCATCTGGATTAGCTCTTCTGATCTTAAGTTAGATCTTCCTGATGTATTAATGGGTTGTCTAATTTAGAGGGGGCTCTGCTTTTTGCTGCAGTTTTGTAGGTTGGCTAGGCAGTTCTATGCCAAGTGTCTTTTATTCTTCTTAGACAGTGGGTTAGCCTGGACCTTCCCATGGTTTTGGAGAATGCATTAAGCAATGAAAACACATGTGATGAAATCCCAGAACCTAAGTCAGGTTCGGTGGGGTGAGGTTCGGAGCTGACGACTAAAGAAAGAATTCTTAAGACATCTTTGGTGCAAAATGGTGGTTTATTAAAGCACAGGGACAGGGCCCATGGGCAGGCGGAGATGCGGCTGCCCCGGGTTGTTAGGAGTGGTTGGTTATATACACAGGAGTTGGGTAAGTGACGACAAAGGGGTGTTCAGAAGGGCTATTGGGGCAAAGAATACTATTGATAAGCTTAACTTCTTTGTTGTAATCTCAAGGACATTTGCAAACCAAGGGAGACTCCTGTCTTGCAGGATTGTGATCTCAGCAAGTTAACTATTTATCATTTTATGGCAGTCAAGGGTGCCTGAGGAATGCTACACATATGGAGGGGAGCGGATGAAGGGGGGGGTTGCAAGGCGCCAGCTCTTGCTTTGTCCTCAGCCAGCTTCCTGCTCCCTCATCACATGAGGCTTCTTAAGGCTTAGACTCAGAACTGGCATACAGTCACACCCTTCTGCCTATATCGCTTTGGCCGAGTCCAAAGCCTAGGGTGAGAAAGAACATTCTGCATTTTGCGAGAGTAATTGCAAGGTCACAAAGAAAAATGTTAAGGCAGAAAGGATGAAAAGTCAGGTCTACAACAAACCTCAGAAGTTTAGACTCTGTCAATGGCTTTTTCACCAATAAAAATTACAGGTATTTTGATATCCCTTATAGTTTCAGACATCTCTAAATATTTTTTATGCTCGTCACCACTTTGAAATAGTGATTTTTATTACATTTATTGGTAGATTGCACAGGATCTGTGAACAGTCAGTTGATATATCTGGCCAACAACGGGGCAGCTAGTGATCATTCAACCACCAAACACAGAGGATGGTGTACTGATCCTGCTGATCTGGACATCGGTGCTGCTTTCTCTTATTTCTTATGAATATGTGGAAGGAGATAAGATAAGGACCGTGTCAAAGTTTAACGTTCCAAGTCAAATTAAGATCTACAGGCTTCACACTGCAATGTCATTAAAAAATAAAATTTAACTTTAACTTGCCTGTACTTTAAATGCATTGTCTTGTTTTTTAATATATTAATAGAGAAGCCCATATTTTATTAGATTATATTTTATTTTAATATTTTGCTGACTCTGTTTAAATATTACAAGTTTCCTTTCTAATCCTTTATTTTACCCATTTAAAAACATTAGTCTGAACCTGGATGGACCTAGAGGGTATTATGGTGAGTGAAATAAGTCAGATTGAGAAAGACAAATACCATATGATTTCACTCATATGTGGAATCTAAAAAGCAAAACAAATGAATAAACAAAGAAATAAAAAGCGGAATCAGACCTATAAATACAAACAAATTGATGGTTGCCGGAAGGAAAGGGAGTGAGGGTGGGGGTGGGTGGGTGAAATGGAGGAAGGGGTATAGGAGATACAGGCTGCCAGGTATGGAATGAGTAAGTCATGGGAATGAAAGGTGCAGCACAGGGGATACAATCAGTGGTTTTGTAATAGCATTGTGTGGTGACAGATGGTAGCTGCGCTTGTGGTGAGCATAGCATAACATACACAGAGGTTGAATCACTATGTTGTACACCTGAAACTAATGTAACATTGTGTGTCAACTGTACTTAAAAGTTAATTAATTAAAAATAAAACAAAACAAAACCCAAAGCAAAAATGCTATTCGTTGGTGGTGGTTGGTGGGGGGGGTCTGCAGACTTCACCAAAGTGCCAAAGGTTTCCAGGCCATAAAGAGGTTTTTTCCCCCCACCTTGGTGGAAAATGGTTGTCTATTAAAGCACGGGGCACCGGACCTGTGTGCAGAAACAGCTGCTGATTATACAGGGTAGCTGATTATATTCTGTGGGGTAGGGTGAGGTAAGGGAAAAGGGAGGTTTTAAGAAAACTTTCATATGCTAAAGAGTACCTACAAGATACCTGAGGCTTTGCCATTGTCAAGGTGGTTTTTCCCCTCCAGCAAGGCATTAACATTAATATAGCTGGGAGGTTCCTGGAAGAATGTCACAGGAGTGGGGGTGTGTGGGGGGGGCGGGCAGGGTGCAGGGTGTCAGCTTCTGCTTTGCCTTCTGCCTGCCTTCTGTTCACTCGTTTCCCCACTGAACAATTTTGACCCTTAAATCTTGAAGGTGGAAGGTCTTATCTTCAGTAACGTCTTCCTGCTGAACAAGGGCGTAGAGATGTCCCTACCTATGGGTCAATACTGGTCAGTTGGGGAATGTATAGGGGAGTTACAAAAGCGGAAGGCAGCTAAATCCAACACTGTCAACCTATGAACCTCCTTGATTAGAAAGGATCATCCATTAGCTGGAAGTTATGGCAGTGAAGGAATCTTGGCGCTGGTGAGGCTGCTGGGAACTCTGTAACCAAGGTATCAGGGCAACATTGCCAAGGGGTTTATGACTCCAGGTTTCCTAAAGTTAACCTTAGCTCCTTAAAGCTGTTTGGTCATATCTGAGTCTATGCATGTCTCTCAAATATGACATTCCAGGCAAAACCTTGGTAAAATGACCAGTGTTTCCAATGGTGTCCAAGTTTGCACCAGAATCCAGATGTAAAGACTCACATTTGGGTGTCAAATGAGATGATGTGAGACTTTGAAGCTGACAGCCAAGAAAGAATTCTCGAGATGTCTTTGGTGCAAAATGGTGGTTTAGTTAAAGCACGGGGACAAGACCCATGGGCAGAAACCCAAGACCCTGGCAAAAACCCAGCTGCCAGGACATCAGAAGGTTTAAGAAGTCTCTGTTCTATATATTTATTAGCATCCAGGAACTCTCAGGGATGACTTCTTTTTTTTTTTTTTTTTTAAAGATTTTACTTATTTATTTGTCAGAGAGAGAGAGAGAACGAACACAGGCACAAACAGGCAGAGGCGGAGAGAGAAGCAGGCTCCCTGCTGAGCAGAGAGCCCGATGCGGGACTCAATCCCAAGACCCTGGGATCTTGACCTGAGCCGAAGTCAGCAGCCTAACCCACTGAGCCACCCAGGTGTCCCAGGGATGACTTCTTTGAATAAACCAACTATTTCAGTAATGCTATGGGCTATTGAGGGAAGGCCCACATGTCTACACAGGAGCCAAAGTATTAAGTGGATAGGAGCATGACCTGACTTCTCATGGGCCACTGTGGTATGAAGATATCTCTAATGGAGAAGTGAATCTGTAAAGAGTGAATGGTAGAGGTTTTCTGGTCTTCTGTTCCCTCCCTCCCTTTTGAGACATTCTCTTACAGAGGTAAACTTATAAGATTTGGGTTTGTGGGGGCCCCTGGGTGACTCATAAGCATCTGCCTTTGGCTCAGGTCATGATGCCAGAGTCCTGGGATCGAGGCCTCACGTTGGGCCCTCTGCTCAGCAGGGAGCCTGCTTCTCCCTCTCCCTCTGCCTTCCTCTCCCCTGCCCTGTGCTGTCTCTCTGTCAAATCAATAAATAAAATCTTTAAAAAAAAAAATGGGGGTTTTGAATAAGAGATGGGACAATTTTCACTTGATACCTCTACTTGTTTCTAGGCTTTCTTAGCTGAACTCTGCAGCTCTTCACTCTTCACTATCAAGCCTCCAGCAAAAGAGACCTCACTGAGCAACTGCAGTTCTTTTTCCTACAAAGCTTAGACTCTCTGCCTCCAGACTCCTTCTCAAAACAGAGCTCTGGGCAGCAGCCAACATTAATTGTGGAGGGCTGGCACACTGGCTAAAACCTACTTGCCACCACGTTCCAGCCTTTTCCTAAGTTTCTTCCAAAAGGAAACACACTAGTGCTCTGCTCATCGTCTGAAGTGCTGCCTTTGCTAACGTGTGATGCTCGTTAATGTCGACGTGCTTTCCTTCCAGGTAATATATTTCCATTAAAAGCGTAGAGGATGTTTTAATGTGGAAGAAGGACCCTACTGCTAGAAGTTTCAGTAAATCAAGTGAACAGGAAGGCAGCATAGTTTAACAAAAAGAGCCTGAGTTTTTGGCATAACAGGCACCCAATGAATGTTCCAGTTATTTTCTTGCGTTAAATGACTCCTGATTACCTAGTACCCACAAAGTATAAGATATGGATCTTTCCTTTAGGGAGGTTCTATTTATACTGATGAGATGATATGGGACAACCTTTAATTTTTCTTCAGATACTCCATATTATAGGCAGTCGTCTGGCCAGTACAGTTGATTAAAATTTTACAAAGAAAAAGACAACCAGTCACCTACTATGTTGTCTACATAATCTCAAACCAGCAGCTGAGTTTTTTCACTGAACTCTTCTGGGTATTGGAAGGCAGACTAAATACAAAAGCTGCCCAGCAACTTGAAGATGGAAAACACATCTTTTGATTAATTAAAAGCAAATGGTTGGAACGACTTACCTTTCCATTCTTTAATTAACGAAGCCCACAGGCCACATGAGGAAGTAATAACACTCATTATGTTGTGATGAAGGACTGTGATGAGGAGTTAAGTCAGACGGGACTCCAGGCACGATTCCCTTGAAGGCTTCCCTAAGATGCTGTCCTGAATGTAGACAGATCCTTACTTGTTGAAGAATCCTATCTCACCAGTCCTAGCACATGCCTCTTCAGAGAGTGCATTTCCTTTTGCAAGGGAAAGAAGAGCCCTTGAAACAACGTTATATTTTAATTAAGCCTAGGCATCCTCTCTGGAATTTCCTTTATTGAAAGAACACCTCCTTTGATTGGTATCTGTGTCAGTCTTTAGAACAAACAAACAAACAAACAAACAAAAAGATTGATCCCTTCCAGGCAGTACTGTCCCATCTGAATGATCAAAAGCGCGGTCAGCTGATTTAGAAACCAGCAAATTATTTTCTTATTGTCCCTTAAATCTCCCAGGAAGCACTTTTGAAGGTAGTCTCCATTCCTCGGGCTTTGTTCACCATACTTCATGCCTGTGGGTGGTCTCAAGGAACTTGAGGAAATGGCAACACCTATTCTACCTCCCTGTGGAAGCAACCCCCCAGACCCCCCAGCTTCCTCCAGGGTCCTTGCTCCAATGCTCAGTGTGAGAGGTTTCCCTTGTTGTGTCATCAAGGTGCTACTGAAACCTTTAGTTGGATAGCTTCCCATCCATCAGGAAAGTGAACTTTTTTTTTTTTTTTCTCAGAGAGAGAGAGAGAGAGAGAATATGAGGGGAGGGGTGGAGGGAGGAGGAGGAGAGAATCTTTTATTTATTTATTTATTTAAGATTTTATTTATTTGTCAGAGAGAGAGCACAAGAGAGTGAGCACAAGCAAGGAGAGCAAACAGCAGGCAGAGGCAGAGTCCCTGCTGAACAAGGAGCCTGGAGGGGGACTTGATCCCAGGACTCTGGGATCATGACCTGAGCCCAAGGCAGATGCCTTAACCAACTGAGCCACCTAGGCGCCCCAAATGCACATTTTTAAGTGACTCTCTGATTGAATACCTCTAGAAAACTCCTGCTTCTTCACATGAAGATTTTCATCCACCAAGTTTGATTGTATAATAAAAGTCACCATTTTAAATTAAGTGAATTCTAAACTAACTTTTTCTTACATGTTTGATTCTTGCTTTTTAAGAATGGAGTGATGGAGTCTTTGTGGGAAATTTAGAAAATTTTTGTGGCTGATTTTGCATGCCATGTTTCAGCAAGTTGTAAATTTTATGGCTCTGGAAATACAGTGTTAGCAGAAGAAATGCTGACCCCTTTCTGGTTATAGTGGCCCAAATATCAGTGCTATTATCCCTATCATTGAAAAAAATCTCATAATGCTGGAAACTTGAACATGACCTGAATTGTTGAATATTCTAAAACTGGTGGAGGGAAACCATCCTAGATTCCATGAACTGGTGGCTGTTTTCACTAATCTGGTTTAGCTGCAGGTACAGAAGCCCTCTAAATACACTTTCTCCTTCTTTGAGATACTCTGGTAGGATGTAAGGAGTCCTATCTCCAGAAATAGGCAGGTATGAACTGAAACTTGAAACCCCTCATAAAATCTGGTATCTGTTTGCTTAATGTGAACCTGGTACAGGCAGCACTAACTTTTGCCTGGTTTTTTGATATTACCTCTTCTCTGGTCTTCCCAGATCCTCCGATACTCCTCCAATCCATTCTCTCATTGCCTCCACAGTAATCTTTCCAAAATGGTACTCTGATATGTCTCTGAGTTGTATTAGTTTGCATCCTCTGAGAGGCATATGCCGAGACACAGGTGAGACGTGAAAGGAATTTACTGGGAAAGGAGAAGGAGCTGAAGGAGATGAGGAGAACCTTTAGGCAGACATACTGGTCTGATCCCTCTGAAGGAAAGGGAAGGGAGAAAGGTTGTCTAGAAAGAGTCTCAGTCTGTAGTTCTAAGAAAGTTTCTGTCAGGTGATGAGGGGTCTGTAAGTCAAAGCTGCTATCCTGTCCCATGTCTTGCCAGAATGGGTCTGCATTAGTGTCCTTGCTTTACTCTGTTATTGATGGAGAGTGATCATGGGAAGCATGGCCTTAGTTTGAACATGGTAACAGATTAATAGATTCAGAACACAACACTTGGGGCTAGGTGTCAATTACCCTCCCACAGCAGGCAGTCAAGAGTCGCATGTTCACAACTGCCTCCATGGGTATATTCTAGAAACCTCTAGCTTTTTCTGAATATCATCCCCAGAACTAGAACGCTCTCTCTCTCTCTCTCTCTCTCTCTCTCTCACACACACACACACACATCTTAATAAGCAGAGTGCTTGCTCTCTGATTGTTCTCTTTGAATCAGGTTGTCATCACTAAGTACTTCCAAAGAGAAATTCTGAGTCCATCTTTGATGTCTCCCTTATCGTGATGATTCATTTAACATATCAACTTGACAGGGTGCCCAGATATTTGGTAAAATATTATATTCTGTGTGTATCTGTATGAATGTTTTGGATGATATTAACATTTGTGTTGGTAGACTGAGTAAAGTGGAGTGCCCTCCCAAATGTGGGTAGGCCTCATCCAATCCAACAAGAACATGAATAGAAGTCTGAGTAAGAATTAATTTGCTCTCTTTGCTTAAGTGTTGAGCTGGGATATCAGTCTTTTCCTGCCCCTGGACTAGGACTCAGACCATTGGTGCTCCTGGTTCTGAGGCCTTCAGACTCAGATTGGAGTTATACATGAACTTCTTAGGTCTCTAGCTTGCAGAGGACAGATTGCCAGATTTTGGGGTTTCTCAGCCTCCTTCATTTCATGAGCCAATTCCTCATAATAAGTTCCTATCTATCTATCTATCTACCTATCTACCTATCATCCATCTATCTATCATTTATCTACCGCCTATTGGTTCTGTTTTGCTGGAGAATCCTAATTCACTCATGTTTAAAACTATTTAGTGGTAGAAAACCACTACCACTGAGAGGAGGCTGAGAAACCCCAAAATCTGGCAATCTGTCCTCTGCAAGCTAGAGACCCAAGAAGTTCATGTATAACTCCAATCTGAGTCTGAAGCTCAGATCATGATCTCAGGGTCCTGGGATCGAGTCCCGCATCGGGCTCTCTGCTCAGCAGGGAGCCTACTTCCCTTCCTCTCTCTCTGCCTGCCTCTCTGTCTACTTGTGATTTCTCTCTGTCAAATAAATAAATAAAATCTTAAAAAAAAATTAAAAAAAAATTTAAAACTATTTAGTGGTTTTCTGTTTTTCTTCAGATAAATCTTAGGATTCATTTTAATACCTATAAAGACTTCATATTTCTGCCTCTAGTTTCATCTCTGGTCTCCCCCTCACTCCTGTAAGGCATGGGGAGACCTCAACACTTTTTTTAGTTGTTGAAGATTTATCAGCTGAGATTTTTGACCATAAGTAATAGAACTAATTCTTGTTAACCTAGAAGGGTAGGGGGAAGACTGAAAGGATATGGGGTGACTCACACCATCAATAAGAAGGAAAAGAATCAGGTCTCAAAGGACAAAAGTGAAGGCAGAATCAGATAGAGCAACAGGACAGAAATCACTCTGTAGTCTTGACAAGGTAAGTTGGCCTTTCAGATATCTCAGTAAACCAAGAGTTTGTAAATCAGGGGCTGTAATTGAAAAAGTAACCTACTAACTGTGTGTTAACTACTGTATTTCATAAATGACTGAATGCTTTAATCTTACGTTGATTCTCAAACCTATCTTCAGTTTCCCCTCTCTTTCACACAAAACTCTCTCACAAAAGAATATATAAGCATTTCTCTTCCAAGGAGTCAGCTTCCAAGGGCGCGAGATCAAAAGCTGCTTATAACCAGGGGCTTTGTCTGTTTGGATCACTGCTGTAAACCCAACACTTAGAAGAGAGACTGTGTAATAAAAAGTATGTCCAATAAATATTTATTGAATAAGTGTGTGAATGAGCAGCCCATGTTCTGTCTTGATTCTGTGATAAATTATTTGACTAAATGTGATGATTGGCAATAATAGCCAGCATATGTTGGTTGTTTACTCTATCAGACACTGTTCTATGGTCTTAACTGATACTACTTCATTGAATCCTTACATCAACTCTCTAAGGTGAGGAAACTGAGACACAAACTCATTGGGTAGCTTGCCCAAGTTGTCACAGCTGATGGAAGGCAGAGCCAAGGTTTGAAGCAATATGCCTGACTTCTAAGTTTTGCTCTGTCTCTTGATGGTGAAGGTCAGTGCATTGCACTATCAGGCACATAGGAGGTATTCAAAAATACTTTTTTTTTCTTTTTCTTTTGCTCCTTCCTGTTCCTTTTCTCTCTTCTTTGTATTTCTAGTCTCATCCTAGCAAGGGCACTGCTCTGCATCTTTCAAGATTAAGTGTTCAGGAAACACCCCTTCCTATACCTCTGTTGGGAAATGTGTGTGAGATCTGATCCTCTTCCTCTCATTCACTCTGGCTGTATCTTGAGAGAATGTTCTAGGGGTCATGGTGGGGGGGTGTCACATGAAAGGGTATATCCTGGAGTCTACATTACGGATCAGATTAACTAAATATTTACTATGTCTATCCTAAGTTGAAATAAAGTTCATTGGTATCTCAGTGTTTCACTGGTCTACTTTCTTTGGTGGAGAGACTTTTACCATGGGAGAGCTACCATCTTTAGCTTGTCAGATGTAAATTTGGGAGAAGAGAAGACTGAAAGCCAAGGGGTGGAGACAGTAAAGGAAAGATATAAAAAGCTTAAATAGGTCACAGAATTTTGGTCCAGGAAATTTATAAATCTTAAACAAGTTCTATAAATCAAAAGAAAGGAAACATTGTTTCGGCACATAATGGGCTGTTTGAGGGAAAAAGCCAAACCAATTGAATGTCAAGGCATTTTATAAAACTTGTCTTCACTGAGGCCTCTCTAAAGGGAAAGTGTGTGGCTCCCTTATTCTCTAGGTAGCAAAGTGGTGCCAACAAACTGTCACTCTGTCCAGAGTCCTGAGCCCAGTTCAGTTTCCTGCCATCTAACAACCATTGGATTTCACACTCCATTGGAATGGAATCTAGAAAGGAGAAACCATAAAATTCTGTAATGGTAGTGTTTTGAGTCCTTAGCAGTGAAATCATTGCCTTGGGTTATCTGTTAATTCCTCTGGCTAAACATTAAGGCTGGAAAGTCATCAGTTACAAAAGAGAAGGGGCTTGAGTAAGACATAAGAATAAATAGAAAAGGAGCAGCTGGACAGGCATGAGGCAAAGCTCTCCAGAGCCCAAGATGATGGCTTCTATGTAGTAGCCAACTCTGGTCTGTAAAATCCAGTAATCAATTGTATGAGACTTGGAGGCAAGGCCAGGCCAAGGATTCATCAATGCCATGTGTATATTGCCACGCAATAGTCAACGGTTTGGGAACTCTGTGAAGCTGTTTTCTGGCTGGACCAGTTTGTGGATTTAAAAACTCTTTTTTGTTCAAGCTGCAATATCTCAGGAGAAAAAGACCACCTTTTAGACTTCCCCTAGTGATGTTGGACTCAGGCTGTGCAATTAGTGGATTTGGTACATGGGACTTTTACCCTTCATGCCTTTCCAACAGTTACCCTCAAGACAAAGTACTCCACAATCTAAGCAGTAAAATCAGGGAGACACAAATACTTTCTGGTAGGAATAACTTCTAGGCTTTTTCGGAGTTGCCAAAGATCATGGGAAGAAGGGAACAGGAGAGATTAGTGGAACCATCCAAGAATGTGTTAAAGGAACCACAGAGTTCAGCATTAAAGAAAATAATTATTAGAGATGACAATTAACTAAGGGGAAAATGAGTTCCAGAATCCCTGTGCTACGCATTGAATTGAAACTGGTTTGCTGTCTTGGAGCTAATGAATGGAGGGTGATCTAGGAAGTCAGGCCATATTATAATTTTAGGTCTACTGCTGATAGAAATTATTATGTAGAATCTGAGTTTGAATTGTCTTATATTTTATTACTTTCTATACAGTTAGCTGATGCAGCTCTGATAGGGAACAATGAGGTAAGTATTTAACTGTCATTTCTCTATAAGTTGTCTTGTTTATTAAAGCCATGAATTGGGGTGCTGGGGTGACTCAGTGGGTTAAACCTCTGCCTTCAGCTCAGGTCATGATTTCAGGGTCCTGGGATTGAGCCCCACATCGGGCTCTCTGCTCAGAAGGGAGTTTGCTTCCCCCCACCCCCTGCCTGCCTCTCTGCCTGCTTGTGATCTCTGTCTGTCAAATACATAAATAAAATCTTTTTTTAAAAAGCCATGGATATGAGTGTTGGAAGGGACGTTAGAGATTTTCTAGCACACTGTTTCTATGACTGAGGTCCAGAGAGAATAAAAAACTTACCTGAAGTCACACAGTTAAAGACTAATGACTGGGGCGCCTGGGTGGCTCAGTGGGTTAAAGCCTCTGCCTTCCGCTCAGGTCATGATCTCAGGGTCCTGGGATCAAGCCCCATATCGGGCTCTCTGCTCAGCAGGGAGCCTGCTTCCTCCTCTCTCTCTGCCTACTTGTGATTTCTATCTGTCAAATAAATAAAGTCTTTAAAAAAAAAGACTAATGACACAGGACTTCTGGATTCTGTGTAGGATATAGGAAGCTGGAAAAAACATCATTCTTATTCTAACAACCACAGAAATACCAATATAAAAATTCACGGCTTTTCTTGAACCCATCAGAGCAATAAAGTCACAGAGCAATCAACCAACCATAAATCTAAAGAAAGACAGTGCTTCCCAAAAGCAGTGAAAGTCAAACAAGTCAAACTTGTTTATAGGGGCAGAGCCACTGGTATGTAAAATCTGGTTAAGATTTTTAACAAATTGCTAAAGGCTGAATTGTGGTCTGGTTACAGAATATATAGCCTCAGGGGCCACAGGCACAAGAGGAATTAACTTCAGGGCTCTTCTTCACGGACCTCATGGTGCTCAGAAAAAGAATTGAGGGTAGGATGAGAATCCCAAGAAAACCTCCAGCATGGTGCAGACCAGGGGAGGGGCACAGGTACCCCTGTAAGAAAGGCACAACGTCCTTCTCCCCTGTATCTCATGTGGAACAAAGCCGTAAGTCACTACACTGTCCTCTCCACAACTGAGGGTCGGACAGGATCACTGACATGGCTCTGTCCTGGAAATCCAGGGGACATGGTGCCTGCATAAGACTGAAGATTGAGCAGGACAACTGGGATATTCTTCCTCTGGCTCCCAAACCAGGCTGAAAAAAGCCAACTGTACTATTAAATAAGACCGTGTTTGTGCAATTAACAAGTAAAGTACCAAGGTGCAGTGAAAAGGGAAGATGTTAAGCTGTGTGGAACAGACACATTTAGGAACAAACCTTTTACAATTCAGCACCCACTGAAACACCAGGTAATATGAGAGGCATTTAAAGCTCATGGTGCACTGAAGGTAACTGTAACAAGAAATCCCAAATTCAGCTCAAGCCCTGACTAGACTGATCAACTCCCTCACATTAAACACTTCGGAGAAGGAAATGTGCACCTCTATGTGGGCAATACAACTAGTAGCCTTAGAGTCTACTGACCTACAGAAGATGTCTGGCTTTCAACAAAAAATAACAAGGCAAAGAAACAAGAACACACACACACACACACACACACACACACACACACACACACACCAGAGTCAGGAGTCAAAGTGTTTAACAGAACCAGATTCACATATGACACAGAGAACAGAGGTTGGGACTATGAGATAGGAAATTTGAAATAGCTGTGAGTAATAGGTTAAGGGCTATAATGAAAAAGGTGGACAGCATGCATCAAAAGATGGCTAAATCCAGGTTAGAGAAGGAAACAATAGGAAAAGAATTGGTGGAAATACATACATGGAAAATAGTAACAGAGATGAAGAACTCCTTTGGTGGGCTTGTCCATAAACTCAAAACAGTTAAGGAAAAAATTTGTGAACTTTAAAGATAGGCTCATAGAAATTACTCAAACTGGAACAGAAAGAGAAAAAAGTGAATAAATAGAACAGACATGCAAGAGCTACAGGACTAAATCAAAGGGTCTTGCTCATATTAATAATAATCTGAACATTGACTTTCAGTAGCATTTCACACAGTAGCTTCTTCTTCCCCTTGACAAACTGTCCTCATTAGTTTTCAAGGACCTGGTACTCTCTTCATCTTCTGTGTACTTCACTGACTGCTGCTTCTCAGTTTCCTTTGCATGTTCCTCCTTTCCTTTTAACCCTTAATGTTGGCGTGATCTAGGGCTCAACTGTTGGTCTCCTCTCTTCTGCAGTCCCTCCATTGTTGACCTCATCTAGTCTCACGGCTTTAAATATCATGTATGTTCTGATGACTTACATTTATTTCTCCAATCCAGACCTCCTTCCTGGACTCCAGACCTATATATTCAACAGCTATTACTATCTCCTCTTGAAGGTCTAGCAGTCATCTCAGACTTTATATGTCTCTAAAACAAACTCTTATGTCTTCCTCCACAAGGCCATTCTTTTTGTATCTACCCAATGTCAGTGGTAGCAGTTCCATTCTTCCAGCTTCTTGGGCCAAAAGTCTTGGCATCATGCTTGATGCCACGCTTTCTCTCAAATTCCATATCCCAATCACCAGGAAATCCCATTTACTACCTTAGAAATGTATCCTGAATCTGACTCTTCTTATCACCTCTACTGTTATTACTCTGAACCAAGTCACCATTACATTCTACTTGAATTATTGAACTAGCCTTTTAATCAGCCTCTGTGCTCTCAGTCTTATCTTCATTTCACTTCAGCCTAAGCTCCAAACAGCGATCAGAGGGGAAATTTACAATATAAATCAAATTATGCCATTCATCTGTTCAAAACTACCCAGCAGCTCCCCATATTCAGAGTAAAACCTGTTACGGGTTGAATTATGTCCTTCCAAATTCATATTTGAAGTATCCAACTAGATCGAAGTCAGATCTACAAGTATCCCAGAAGTATCCTTGAAGTATCCCAGAGTGTTTCTCTCTTCGAAGTTAGGACTTTTAAAGTAGTAAAGTAAAATCAGGTGATATGGCTGGGTCCTAATCTAATTTGATTGGTTTCTTATAAGAAGAGGAGATTAGGACACAGATAACACAGAGCCAAAGCTGAACAATGACTGTGTAAACACGCAGAGAAGGCAACCCAAGGAGAGGGTTTTAGAAGAAACCAACTCTGCTGACACGGTGATCTTGGACTTCTAGCCTCCGGAACTGTGAGAACATACACTTCCATTGATGAAACCAACCAGTGTGTGGTACTTCGATATGGCAGTGCTACCCAACTAATACAAAGCCCAAATCTTTTAAGTGGCCTCTGATGACCTGCATGATTTTGTTCCCCATTCCATCTCTTAGGTTATTTCTTACTCTGTTCCTTCTCTCTCATGCTACTCCAGCCACACTGTTTTTGAGCTTGTCAGGCATACTCTTGCTATAGGGCCTTTGCCCAAGCTGTTCCTGCTTCCTGGACTATTTTTTCCCCAAATATGAATGGCTAATTCCCTCACCTCTCTCAAGTCTTTGTCCAGATGGGACTCTTGGTGATGTCTACTCTGAAGACCCTGTTTGAAAGTCAATCTTTTCTCCCTCCTTTGCCCAATATTTACAGCCTCACTTTCTTGTTCTGTTTCCTTCTGATTATATAATTTACTTATCTGTTATGTTTGTTATTAGGCTTGTGATTTCCTTTTCTCCTTGAGGTCCATTCTTCACCCTTATCCACCTTGCTCTGTGCCCTGAGAAGCTGCAATCTATGGGCAGTTTCAACAAATCTTTCTTGCTCTCTGGCTTTTAGCTGAGTTTAGCCAACAAGGCACTATCAAAAGATGTGCTTTGGTGAGTGCTGTGAAGTGTGTAAACCTGGTGATTCACAGACCTGTACCCCTGGGGATAAAAACATATGTTTATAAAAAATAAAAAATTAAAAAATAAATAAATAAAAATAATTTTAAAAAAAGAAATTAAAACTGAGACATTAAAAAAAAAAAAAAAGATGGGGTATGGGGAAGAGAGAGTTCAGGGTGCCTATTTCCCAATTCCTCTGTCAAAGAAGACTAGACTGGTCAGCACAATGTCCTCAAGCCAAGCAAACTACTGATCTTACTAGGGTTTCAAAGAAGCAAGGAGTTGAGGGATTGGACTTTCAGAGGCCCTAGTGGGTTGTCTTCAACTGTATTGTTAATCAGCAAGACTGTTGTTGATTGGTTCATTCTCAGAGGTGTGTTCACTAGAGTGTCTGTTGCTGTTTGGTTGGCTTTCATACTGGGTGTCCTGAGAGTCATTGCCTTGCAAAAGCATGTTCACAAAACTGAGTTTTTGTTTGTTTGTTTGTTTGTTTTTAAAGATTTTGTTTATTTATTTATTTGAGAGAGAGAGACAGAGCATAAGCATGGGGAGGGGTGAAGGGAGAGGGTGAAGCAGACTTTCCGCTGAGCAGGGAGCAGGACGTGGGACTCGGGAATCATGACGTGAGCCGAAGACAGACACTTAACTGACTGAGCCATTCAGGTGACCCTGAATTGAGTTTTTGATAATCATTTGAACTGGTTTAAAATGGTTTTTATGGATACTTATTGCCATGGCTCTAACAATCAGTCTTTTTCTAAGTTTATGGGGACTTCCGGATTCTCGCCTCTCTGCAATGCTGTGCTTTGTTCTTTGCAAGCCTCTGGTAATGACTTCCTCCTGTTGCTATCCTTGGGTGCTTTATCATAAACTATAAGGAGTTACTGAACTATGTACATTCACCCTCTTTGAGTGTGTGATCGATTTCATGGAGGGATCCTGATATGCCATGTGTGTTTTCCCCCTCCTAGAATGAAGCTCCGTGAGGGAAGGGGTTCCCCCTGCCCGCGTTTTGTTCACTGATGTAACCAAGTGCTTTTGTTCTTTTTATAGTTATTATGACTACTTTGATCTTTTTGAGGACCATAAACATAGAAATTTTCCTTGACCTATGGTGGCGTTATGCCTGGATAAATGCATGGCAAATTGAAAATATCAAAAGTAAAAAATGCATTTAATACACCTAACTCATTGAACATCATAACTTAGCCTAGCCCACCGTAAATGTGCTCAGAACACTTACATTAGCCTACGGTTAGGTAAGATGGTCAAACACAAAGCCTATCTTGTAAAAAGTGTTGAATATCTCATGTATTTTATTGAATACTGTACTGAATGTGAAAAGCAAAATGGTTGTATGGATGCAGGATGGTTATGAGTATATCAGTTATTTACCCTTGTGAACACATGTCTGCTGGGGAGCTGTGGCTCATGGTTGCCGCCCAGCATCAGAAGAGTATCATATGACATATCATTTCAAAGTCTGAAGTATGATTTCTACTGAGTATGTATGTTTTGCACCATCTTAAAGTTGAAAAATCATATAAGTTGAACCATTGTACAGGGAGACTGTCTGTACCTATTAAAGTTATTTTTATATAGTTCAGTTTTATGTTGCTTGCATTGATTTTAATCATCTCTTAACTGCAGATTTTATTGGCTGTTTCTCCTAGTTTCTGCATATGTTTTGGAATTTTGGTATATAGGCTTATGTTGAATTGGAGTGTCCTATTTCTTTTTATTCCTTGGTTTTGCTCTCACTCTCTTTGGGTTCACTCCACCCTCAGTAGTCATTCTGTGGTTGCCTCCATCCAGTACTTCAGGGATCCTTAGTGCAGAAAGAAGCAAGCCTTATGTTGGGGTTTGGGCTCCAGCCCTGTGGTGATACTAAAAAGAGAATCCTATCACCAAGCATGTGGGTAACTTGGTTCTGGATTTGGGGCTGTATCTGCATTCTCCTACTATCATAAATAAGGGGGCATAAGTAAGGCAGAGCCTCAGGACGTAGTTAACTGAAGCATTTTCAGTCTTTTTTTAAGGGCAGGAAAACATACTCCAGTCTCTGGATTTGAGCAATTGAACCTGGCTTAGGTCCCAGACTATCTACAACTTCACCCTGCTTTCTGGTTTGTGTTTCTGTTCTGTCTGTGGTTTATAAAGATCTGCTGATCTTCAATTTGAATGTGACTAGGCAACCTGTTTTTTTCTTTTTATGTTTCATCTATTATTGCTATGTTATTACAGTAGAGAAGGTGCCCGAAAGCATAGATTTCTAATATATCTTGACTGGAAGTCAAGTAGTCTCCTGTAACATAATTTTTTTTTTTTATTTGACAGACAGAGATCACAAGTAGGCAGAGAGGCAGGCAGAGAGAGAGGAGGAAGCAGGCTCCCTACTGAGCAGAGAGCCCGATGTGGGGCTCGATCCCACTGGGATCGTGACCTGAGCCGAAGGCAGAGGCTTTAACCCTCTGAGCCACCCAGGCAACCCTGTAACATAATTTTTAATGGATCCATGATATTTCATTGGGAGCAATTGCAGATTAAACTTAGCAGACTGAACACATATATTTCCTTCTGTTTCCTCCTCAAGTCTCACAAAATGACTGTTATGATCCAATTTAAGAATGCACATGCCCAGCACCCCCTATTCCACTTCTCTGCTCTTTTTTTCTCCATAGGATTTATACTTAGGCAAACCATAAAATATACTTATGTATTTTGTTTACTGTCTGTCTCTTTTTGCTAGAATATAAACCCTACAAGGGGAGGGCAGGGATTTTGACTATCTTATTAATGTTTGTGTTCTCAGTATGTAGGATAGTGCCTGACATCCTAGTGAGTCCTTAAACATTGCTTGTATAAGTGGATAAATGAATCAAGAAATAAAGAGGCACAAGGCGCCACAATGGAGATGAGATGAGATCAGAAACAAATACAGGCAAGAAAGGTCAACATCTTAGGTTCAGAAAAACTGACCCATCAGAGGTAACTGTGATAGATGATTTGCAAAAATAACCCCATTCTTTCTTAGTTCCCTTCTATATGCGCATTGCAATGTGACTTTACAGCCCATTCCATCAATAGGTAGAATCTATTCCCTGTTTCTTGAATGGGAAGTGGTCTTTTCATTTGCCTTTTTTTTTTTTTTAAGATTTTATTTATTTGACAGAGAGGGATCACAAGTAGGAAGAGAGGCAGGCAGAGAGAGAGGGGAAAGCAGGCTCCCCGCTGAGCAGAGAGCCTGATGAGGGGCTCCATCCCAGGACCCTGAGATCATGACCTGAGTGCAAGGCTATCTACAAGTCTTAACCCACTGAGGCATCCAGGTGCCCCTTTTCATTTGCTTTGACCAACAGAAAGAAACAGTAAAATTTTGCCAGTCCCAACCTAGCCTCAAAGCCATCGAAGGGTCTATGTGTTTCTGTCCTAAATCTAGGAACCATTGCTTCTGCCATGAACAATTCCAGGCTGATCTGATGAAGGATGAGAGAATATGGCTAGAACTGAGTCAGTGCCATCAAGACTGCAAGTGTTATGAGTAAACTCAGCCAAGATCGACAAAACTGCCTTTTCAGGCTTGCATTGGACTGCACAGGCCTGAAGAAGCCCAGCTGCAAGCAGAAGAATCACGCGGCTGGTTTAAAGGCTCGTGAGTAACTATAAATATTATTGCTTTAAGCCACTGAATTTGTGGGGTGGTTTGTTACATAACAATAGCTAACTAACACAGTAACTCCATTAGAAAACCAGAAAAAAGCTGAAAACTAAGCCCGCAATGGGGAAGCCAGTTAAAAGCAATGGGATTTCTTCCTGCCAAATTCCCCCATAGAGTCAGAGCTGTTGTGTTCCATTGAAGGTAGGTGCATGGTTCAAAGTCTTCAAAAAGAATATTTAGAACCTAGATCTTCTCTACCCCATGCATCCAAATAACTATTCCTCTCCCATCTTGGCAAGAGGTGGGAAGTCTACTTTCTGGAGTGGTCTTTGGACTTAGGCACACAAGGTACCTCACCAGGGGGTGGTGAGGAATCATTCTAAAAGTAGGGAAAATGAAAAGTCATCAAGGTTAATGGTAAAATTCTGAGCCCCCAACTAGGTTCTGAGGATGATAACAGGAAGGCTTAAAACTCTAAACAGAATATTGGAGGGAGATCTGACCTGTCCATGGAAAAGAATTCATACATGTAACCAGGTGCTACCCAATGACACTTCAAAAAATCTATAAGTGGACAACCTCTGTCTGCACACAGAGAGGGCTTCTTCTTCTTTTTTTCTTAAAGATTTATTTATTTTGGAGAGAGAGAGAGAGAGAGTGCATGTGCATGCACACGGGGGGGAGGGGGAGGGGCAGAGGGAGAGAATCTCAAGCAGACTCTCTGTTGAGAGGGAGTGGATGCAAAGCTTGATCTCATTATCCATGTGATCATGATTTGAGCCATGCAGAGGGCTTCTAATCAGCATTTAAATACAAATTTTCAGTCAAGGGTCATCAGTTATGTGAGGATGTCTTTCGTGTGAAATCAGAGACCAAAACAAATAAATGGAAAAAAGGAGCACAGACAAAAGAGAGACAATGAAGGTAGCAGAAGGAAACTTAAAAACAAAAACAAAATATCTCAGGGAGATAAGAAGATACTGCACCCCTGATATAAGACAAGGACACTATTTAAAAAGAAAAAGCAGAGAGTAAGAATATACTTATGGAAATAAAATGTTTGATAGGAGAAATAAAAAATTTAACAGGAGAGTTAGAAGATGAAGTTGAGGAAATCTTCCCAAAAGCAGAGAAAAAGACAAAGAGATGAGGCAATGGGGGGGGGCAGTATTTATAAGAGAAATCCAAAGGCTTAAAATAGCATTCCATAGCATCAAAACTTACTTAATCAGCAGATTCATGGCTTACTATTAAAACTGTTTCCGGTTTTTGCAGCAATTAACAGTTCTTGCAGTGAACATCTTTGAAACTAAATTTTGGTTTCTGCCATGATTATTTCCTGGGGATAAAATTACAGAATGGAATTACTTGATTAAAATATAAACATATTAAAGCCTTTTGATATGTATTGCTAACCAGAAAGATTGTTTCAATTTATAATGCCAGAATATAAGAATAATTGTTTGAGACTTTTTCTTAAAATCAATCATCCTTGTCTCAGTCTGTCTAGTAATGGGTTCCTACTGTATCAACAATACATATGGGAATTGACAATTCTTTACTCTTATTTCTCAATAGGATTAAGCAAATTATCATCATATAAAATCCTGAATTGTCTTGGTTCATTCTGCTTTGTTCTATAGATCAAGAACTCTACATGAGAGTTCAGAGAAACCCCAGTATTCCTTAGAAAAAAGGTCTGTGATATCCATCTTGTTTAATTTCATCATGGCTGATTGTTTATTTTTGGATTTCTCTAGAAAGGGCATGTTTTGGACTTCTCTTCTCTTCTTCTCTTAGTATATTCACGTCAGAAGTACCAGTTCACATGAAAGTGATTGCGCTCTGACTGGCCTTAGTTAGGCAAAAGGAAAAAGTAACTTAAGAAGAGAAAGAGCCTCCTTGCATTTCCAGGTATTTAATTTCATTTGGGGAAAAGTCAGACAAAACCCAGAAAAAGTAGAAATGAAAGATGCAGCCTCTGTAACATTAACCAACCAGAAACTTTTAGCCAAGTAAATTTAATAAGGGGTAGAACTGAAAGGGCCAATATTGATGGCTTTGTCCAGATGAGAACATTGAACGCTCAGGGATAAGGTGGCTTTTATTAGTGGTTCACAGATACAGAGAATAATTGCTCTGCAAATTCCACATTGGTTCTCATTTTTGAGCTCTAAGACAGATTTCCACCATGCTGGCTTTCTCTAGGAAATTTTCCAGGGATGATAGGACAGGAAACAGACTGCATAAGGGGCTATACTGAGTTGTTCAGTGGACAAACTTGAACTTAACTTCCTGGCCCTGTTAGACCAGATGGTGGCTTTAAGGCATACACACACACACACACACACACACACACACACAGAGAGAAAGAAAAAAAAAAATCTACAAACAACTCACACACAACACAAAGCAAATAATGATCTCCGCAATGCAATATCGCCAACATCATCAAACTATTCTTGCTCCTGAACACACGATTTGGTTGAGACTTTGTACTTTGCTTTTGAACATTCTTTCAGATTACTTCAGTCTGGTTTCCTTTCCCACCATTTTGCCAAAGACACTCTTATCAAGATCGTCATTGATTTCTATGTTGCCAAACGCTACATACATATTCCTGTCTCTACTTACTATTGAATGAATAGGCTACTTTTTCTTTCATCTTACAACTCTTTTAAAATAGTGTAAGTTATGGGGTGCCTGGGTAGCATAGTCTGTTAAGCAGCTGTCTCTTGGTTTTGGCTCAGGCCCTGATCTCAGGCCCCTGATCTCAGGGTTGTGTCCCTGCTCAGTGAGGAGTCTCCTGGAGTTTCTCTCTCCCTCTGCCCCTTCCCCTGCTCTCTCTAAAATAAATTAATCTTTAAAAGATAAGATAGTACAGGTTAATTGTTATACTTATGAATTTCTTGGTTACTTATGAATTTTTATGAATTGTTATACTTATGAATTACTTATGAATTTCTTCTATTCAAGAGGTTTTGGTTGTTTATAAGTGATGACAATTTGTCCTCTTAGTCTCAAGGACTTAGATAAAAACTTTCTTTCCCTCTCTACCCCTCCCTCCATTTTTTCACTTCCTTCTTTTCTTCTCCAGACATTTATAACAAAGAACACTTTATTAAGTAGACTTCCAGTATCACTCCTATTGTCCTTAGCGCTGCTAAGATGTAGTAAGAGGAGGGTTAAATCAAAAGTAGAGCCTAAGATTAGAACAACTTTATCCTCATTTCATATTATCTCCTTAGATCAAGACTGAAGCACATGTGTGAAGCCATGATAAAGAAGAAACACCTGGGGCGCCTGGGTGGCTCAGTGTTTTAAGCCGCTGCCTTTGGCTCAGGTCATGATCTCAGGGTCCTGGGATCGAGTCCCACATCGGGCTCTCTGCTCAGCTTCTCCTCTCTCTCTCTCTCTGCCTGCCTCTCTGTCTACTTGTGATCTCCCTCTGTCAAATAAATAAATAAATAAATAATCTTTAAAAAAAAAAAGAAAAGAAGAAACACCTGTTTTCATACCTGGCTTACTCAGGCTAAAGCAAAACTATTAAATTATTTAATTTGATTAATTTATTTTTAAAAAGATTTTATTTTTATTTATTTGACAGAAAGATAGAGAACACAAGTAGGGGAGCAGCAGGCAGAGGGCGACAGAGAAGCAGGCTCCCCACTAAGCAGGGAGCCTTAATGTGGGGCTTGAGCCCCGGACTCTGGGATCATGATCTGAGCAGAAGGCAGCCACTTAACTGGCTGAGCCACCCAGGTGCCCCTGTTAAATCATTTTCAATACTCAAATTTGTGATTTAGATAATAAGACAGACAGTTAATTGAATTTTTTTTTCACCGTGAATTGTAGAAAGCACACTGCATTTGGGCCATCTGGTTTGAGAAATGGTTCTGACCTGTACTGGACATGTGACTGTGGGCAAGTCATTTAAATTTTTGAAATTTAGATTCCTGTTCTTTAAGTTTGGGTTGTGACTTCCCCTGGCTTAGTGAAATATGAATAAAAGGAAAGCAGTTAGGAGGTGGTGCATTATTCTCCAATCATCTGCTAAAGAGACTGTTGATTTTCCAGATGAAAGAGCCTCTATCCATCTGCGACCCCCAGTGAGGATGGACAGCTGCAAAAGAAACTTGTGTAGCATTAGTAAGAAGTTAGCTTTTTGTATTTTTATATTAGGTCACTGAATGTGAGGGGCTATTTGTTACTGCAACAAAACCTATCCTATATTAACTAATATGGAGGGAAGAAAAAAATAAGTCAAAAGTTAGAAGAAAATTGATTTTGGTGGATAATTTTAGGACGGAAGAAACTTGAAGCTACTTACAGGGTAAAGAGAAGGAGCTAATGGAGAAGGGTCAATTGAATATAGAGGACACAGAGTGGCAGGTCAATGAAGGATCAAGAGCCAGAAGCCGGCTGGCCTTAACCACAAGGAGAGAGATTTCTTCTCTGAGACTGGATGAAAAGAAATAAAGATGAGTAAGGGAGGGGATGCTTATAGATTGTGCGGTGAGATGTTGAGGGAATTATATCTCTGATCACTCCTTTTCTTTGGTTAAGTATGAGGTAAGGCTATTTGTGGAGAGGGAGGAAGGTAGGGTTGGAAAAAAAGAATTGAGAGGGTAGGGTTGGTGGGAATTTGGAATAGTTGCCAATAAGAAGAGAAAGGGAGCTGAGCAAGGACAAATAAAAGACCTATCTATTTCTTCCACTCAGTTCTGATCTTCTTGAAGATGAATGCTGTAACTATTCCTCTATATTATCAGTATCAAGCCCAGTGCCTGACATTCTGGAAGTTCTCGAGGAATTTTTGCCAAAAACATGGCTGCCAGTCATTTTTATTTTACCCATAGCTTTGACTTTGATTTTTCCTTTTCCCTTAAAATACCAGCTTGCCCTAGATCTACCATTACTTGTTCCCTATAAAAGCTATTAGAAGAGATAAAAACAAAACCCTGTTCTTATCTTAATTGAAACACCAAATCTCAACACACCCAGGAAGCAAAGGCACAGACACAGCAAGACTCTGATTAATCATATTTCTCCTGCTGTATTTCAAGCTCTTTCATTAGTAATGGCAACTTTCCAAAGGACATTTTTTAACAGAAGGCTTTCATCATGTTCAGTTCTCATCCCAAGCAAGTAGCATTGCAGTGCATTTGCAGTGTGAATAACAGTTAACATTCTAAAGTGGTACTTGAATTTTTTGGGGTGCCTTGCATGTCAATTAAGCACTAGAGGAGTTAACGGCATGGCTGCAATTTTTTAAAAGAATTTATTTATTTATTTATTTAGAGTGAGCAGGGGTGGGGGCAGAGGGAGAGAGAAAAAAAAAAAAACTCAAGCAGACTAGACTGAGCATGGAGCCCAATGCAGGACTCAATCCCATGACGTGAGTACTTTTTGTGTTGTTTAATGTTTTTATTGAAACTACATTCATTACTCTGCAACTGGCATATATGATTGTATAATGTGTCCTGTATTTTCCCCGGATTAATGACTACAGTGTGAATTGTATAACCCAATGTTTTGAAAGTTCATCCTATCCATGAATATTCAAATTTACTAGTTTTCTGTTTTTGAAAAAAAGCTGCAGTAAATGTCCTTGGATGTATTGTCATGTTTTGAGTTTATTTATTTTTCAAGCATTCCCACTGGGGTTTGTAAAGAGAAAAACCCTATTAGATATGGGGGGGGGAATGTGTCCAACAAGATGTGACCGAAATTGGGGAATAGTGACCCAGATGGGGAACAGAGGGGTACAAGATCTCAAGTGGATTCTAAGTTTCTTCTGGATTTGTTGTGTGTTGGGAAAACCTCTATGATTTCATCCCCTTCCTTGAAATAGAATTATTAATGCTTTCCTTGTCATTAAAATAACTCCTCGTTGGGACGCCTGGGTGGCTCAGTTGGTTAAGCAGCTGCCTTCGGTTCAGGTCATGATCCCAGCATCCTGCTTCTCCTTCTGCCTCTGCCTGCCATTCTGTCTGCCTATGCTCGCTCTCTCCCCCTCTCTCTCTCTGATAAATAAATAAAATCTTAAAAAAAAAAAAAAAAACAACTCCTCATTATTTCTACAATACATCCTTTAAAGTTCACTGGATGAAATGCTGCTTGTGTATTATACAGACACATACGAGTATTATATGTATAATACACATGACTTCTGGCTTAATAGCTCCCACTCACATCTCCCCCAAACCATTTACTTTTTGGGATTTCCAAAGGGATGATTATCTTCTGCTCAAAAAGTCACTGGAGAATCCTCGGGCTCACTTGCCCCTTCATGAGGTGACAATATTTTTGCCAAAGGGCTGACTCCAATACTCCATGCTTCCAATCCTCTCAGGCCTCAGGAGGTCCCCGTTTCAGCCACCTTCCAGTTCTAGGAGCCCTCATACAACTCTGCTATGGCCAGTCACACAAGGTTTGTCTTGAACTGTCCCATTACTTCCTGGCTCTTTTCTCTCCCTAACCACTGGGTCTCCAACTCAATCCAAGAAGGTGGGTGGGAAGTAGATGCCATGTCACCCTTTCCATTCCCCAGTTTTTCTTTTGAGAGCCCTAATTTTTTTAGATGGTCTTCTGATAACCCTCTCAAGCCCTGTTCCCAGACAAGTTCCAAAAGAAAAGTTCACATGCATTGAAAAGGAAATCATTACTTTCATGACACTTATATAGGTGAAGGAGTTGTTCTCATGTTTGGTGGCATTTCATATGCAAACACACATGCAGTGAGGAAAAGTAAAGAAAAGGTATCTGTAAGGAGGGATTTTTGGAAAGGAAGTATTTTTTGATGGCCACATTTAATTTTTTTTTATCAAAACTTTATTTTCTAGAGCAGTTTTAGGTTCACAGCAAAATTGAGGAAAAGGCAGAAATTCTCTATAAATGCCTGCCTGTACACATACAGAGCCTTCCCCATCAACAACATTCCCCATTTGAATGGTACATCTGTTACAATCAGTGAACCTACCTCAATACATCCACAATCCCCCAAATTCCAGAGTTTACATGAAGGTTCATTGTTGGTGTTGTATATTCTATAGGTTCGGTCAAATGTATAATGACATATATCTATGATTTTAGTATCATAGAAAGTATTTTAATTGCCTAGAAATCCTCTGTGCTCTGTCTATACATCTCTACCCTCTAATCTCGCCCTGTCAATCCCTAGAAACCACTGATCTTTTCACTGTCTCTGTAGTTTTGCCTTTCCAGAATGTCATGTAGTTGGAGTCACACAGTATGTAACCTTTTTAGATTGGCTTCTTTCACTTAGTAATATACACTTTAAGTTTTTTCCATATCTTTTCATGGCTTGATAGTTTATTTCTGTGTAGTGCTGAATAATATTACATTGTCTGGTGTACCACAGTTTATTGATCCATTCATCTACTGAACGATATCTTAATTGCTTTTAAATTTTGGCAGTTAGAATAAAACTACCATAAACATCTGTGTGTAGGTTTTATGGGGCGTAAATTTTGGACTCCTTTGGTTAAATACCAAAGAGTGCAATTACTGGCTTATGTAATAAGAGTATGTTCAGTTTTGTAAGAAACCAACAGCCTGTCTTCCAAAGTGGCTGTACCCCTTTGCATTCCTACTAGCAATGAATGAAATTTTCTGTTTCTCCACTTGCTTGCCAGGATTTAGTGTTGTCAGTATTCCAGATTTTGTCCTTTCTTATCTTTTTTTTTAGTACTTTATTTATTTCACAGAGAGAGACACACAGAGAGAAGGAACACAAGCCGGGGGAGTGGAAGAGGGAGAAGCAGGCTTCCCACAGAGCAGGGAGCCCGATGTGGGCCTGGATCCCAGGACCCTGGGATCATGATCTGAGCCGAAGGCAGACGCTTAACGACTGAGCCACCCAGGCATACGATTTTGTCCTTTCTAATAGATATGTAGTGGTATCTCATTGTGGTTTTAATTTTCATTTCCTTGATGGTATGTGATGTGGAACATGCTTATTTGCTTGCTATCTGTTTTTCTTTTTTAGTGAAGTGTCTGTTTCGTCCCATTTTTAAACTGGCTTGTTTGTTTTCTTACTGTTCAGTTTTAAGAGTTCTTTGTGTATTTTGGATAATAGTCCTTTATCAGGTGTGTCTTTTGCAAATATTTTCTCTTGTTCTATGGTTCATTTTCTCATCTTAACGTTATGTTTCACAGGGCACAAGTTTTTAATTTTATCCAGTTTACCAATTATTCCTTTCATGGATTATGTTTTGGGTGTTGTATCTAAAAAGTCAGCAACATACTCGAGATCATTTAGGTTTTCTGCTATGTTATCTTCTAGGAGTTTTATGGCTTACATTTAGGTCTATGATCCATTTTGAGATCATATTTTGTGAAGGGTATAGGATCCATGTCTAGATTCTTTTGTTTGTTTGGGTTTTTTTGGAATGTAGATATCTAGTTGTTTCAATGCCACTGTTGAAAAGATCATTAAAAAAAAAAAAAAAGACTGCTCCATTGTATTGCCTTTGCTCATTTGTCTAAGACCATTTGTCCATATTTATATGCGTCTAGTTCTAGGCTTTCTATTGTGTTCCATTGACCTATGTGTTTATTTTCCCACCAATACTTGATTACTATAGCTTTACAGTAAGTCTTGATGTCAGGTAGTGTCAGTCCTTCAACTTCGTTCTCCTTCAATATTGTGTTGGCTATTCTGGATCTTTTGTCTCTCCATATAAACTTTAGAATCAGTTTGTCAATATCCATAAAAATCATTTGCTGTGATTTTTATCGAAGTTGAATTGAATCTATAGCTCAAGTTAGGAAGAATTGACATTTGACAATATTGAGTCTTTCTATCCATGAACATGAAGTATCTCTTCCTTTATTTAGTTCTCTGACTTTGTTCATCAGGGTTTTGTAGTTTTCCTTATATAGATAAGTACATATTTTGTTAGATTTATACTTAAATATTTCATTTTGGGGGTGTGCTAATGTAAATGAAATTTTTAATTTCAATTACACTTGTTCATTTCTGGTATTTAGGAAAACAATTGACTTTTGTATGTTTACCTTTTTCCTGCAAACCTGCTATAATACTTATTAGTTCCAGTAGGATTTTTTGTTGATCCTTTTATAATTTCTACAGAGATGGTCATATCATCTGTGAACAAAGGCAGCTTTATTTCTTCCTTCTCAGTCAGTATTTCTTTCATGTCCGTTTCTGATCTAATTGCAGTAGCTAGAACTCCCAGTACAATGTTGAAAAGATTGGTGGGAGGAGGACAGGAAGTATCTTTTCAAAGACCGATCAGACTCTAGTAATTATTAATGGAAGGGAAAAGAAACATATTTTTGAAGTTTCCTCTTAACATAAGTATAAAGCACTTATTAAATTAAAGAAATTCTGCATGCCCATTTGAGCCCTGGGAAGAGGGAAAATTCATTTCTACGTAGAGAATAACTTTTTAAAAAACTTAATGCAATTTTCAGTTAAACTTTAAACCTTAGCTTTATGGGATTTAGGCTTAAAGTCTGAAAAACAAATAAATATGAAAGAAACTGTAAAGATTGGAAAATGTCTTCCCAAGCTCTTTGGAGAACAGAACTATTTGAGAAGCATTCATGTTACCAACCAGAGTCTCCACCCCAGGAACCCAAGCCACAGCCCATCAAGCTCCTAAACACTGATCAGAGGGGCCTGGAGGAGCACTCCCAACACTGAGTTCTGGGCAGATTTCTCCCAGGAGTATGTTGTGATGACTTTAGAAAGAGGTTAAGTTGAATTCAGTGCCTCTTTTATCCAACTTCCAACAGACATTTAGAGTTTTTCATGGAAAAGTTTCTTGGAGGAATTTTGGGGTCACTGTGTTTCTAGAATTGTTTAAGTATTAAAAGTAATAGTGTAATGATGTGAACACTTCTCCATAAATGTGAATATGAAAAGAAGTCACTTGTCTATGTTTTATTTTTCTTTTCTTTTCTTTTTCTTTGAAGATTTTATTTGTTTATTTGACAGAGAGAGACAGCAAGGGAGGGAATACAAGCAGGGGGAGTGGGAGAGGGAGAAGCAGACTCCCCACCAAGCAGCGAGCCTGACACAGGACTCAGTCCCAGGATCCTGGGATCATGACCTGAGCCAAAGGCAGATGCCTACTGACTGATCCACCCAGAAGGCCCCACTTGTCTAGGTTTTCTTTGTGTCAAATCAAATCTAACTCAGAGGTAATCCCCACACCCATGCTGTGACAGCATGAAATTTATGCTCAGTGAAGAGGGCCCACATATCTTACCCAGGGTTGTAAAAAATTCTCATGTGGTTCTTAGAAAATAGAAAATGTGCTCCTAATATTCAGCCTGTCACTGCTACTGATAACCTTCACCATCCAGATCCTCCTGGTCCCTTGAGAAATGGGTGGTTCCTTGGCCACATAGTCCATTCTTTCTGGACTTGCTATTTCCTTGAAATCACCAAGGTGGGAGATCATTCTTATCACTAGTCAGGCCGGCTGGCTTACCTTTTAACTTTTCTTTCAACATAAACTTCCCTTGTGGCTCAGAGTTGTAAAGATCTGTCCATGTGCTTCGAATGGGTAGGAAAAATATGAAAACAATAAAATACAAATTAGAATCTCAGTAAATGATTCTGCCACAACAGGATGAAGATATGATCATTTCACTGTCTACATTATTACTGGCAAAGCAAGGGCTTTGAACTCAGACAGTTTGACCCCAGAACACATACGGAATGAATTTATCGCTTCATTCTTAAGAAAACCACTGATCCAGTCAACCAATGGTATTTATCATCTATCACACTGAAGGCACTATGCTGGAATACAGCTTTGAACAAAATAGATATGGGCCTTTCTTCATGACGCTTCATGAGAGACATAAGCAAATGCAGCAGGGTTGGGTTTATGCCTTACAACTCAGATGTGCCAAAAATTAAAGTAGTTTTCTTTATTCTTTTATATGGGCCTCATTCCCATTGGTGGTGGGGGAAAATATTTAAAATTATCAATTCATAAAAGTAATTCATTAAAAAAAGTTCAAAATAGCCAATTTTGGTCTAATTCAGTGTCTTTTGTTGATTCTTTTGGAATTTCTACATAGATAATCATATCATCTGTGAAAAAAGGCAGTTTTATTTCTTTCTTCTCAATCAGTATTTCTTTTATATTCTTTTCTGATCTTATTGCAATAGCTAGAATTTCTAGTACAATGTTTTAAAAGATTGGGAGGAGACAGGAACTATCTTTTCTTTCTTTCTTTTTTTTTTTTTTAAAGAGATTTATAATTTTTTTTTAAAGATTTTATTTATTTATTTGACAGACAGAGATCACAAGTAGGCAGAGAGGCAGGCAGAGAGAGAGGAGAAAGCAGGCTCCCTGCTGAGCAGAGAGCCCGATGTGGGGCTCGATCCCAGGACCCTGGGATTATGACCCAAGCCGAAGGCAGAGGCTTTAACCCACTGAGCCACCCAGGCGCCACCAGGAACTATCTTTTCAAAGACTGATCAGACTCTAGTACTTTTGGGTACTTGTATTTTTTTTCCCCAAAGGTTTTTACACATTCTTTTTCTCTTTCCTTGGGCACTCTCCTGACCTATACATGGAGAGCTGTACTAGAATCTCTTTGCCAGTGCCTCAAGGGAGTTCCTACAGCCACACAGTTTCAGCTCCAAGAAAGAGCTGGGGCCCTATAGCCTGACCTCTTTCTGTTATTCCCTTTCTTTCCCTCAAAATGTTCCCAGTAAAGGAGGAGCCTCTACTTCTTGTTGGATGCCTCTATGATTGTTTTTGATATGGTCTTCTTCTTCCTTGAGCCATTTACTTATACATTCATGACATATTTATGGGACACCTCTAAAACACCAGGTACTGATGTATATATTCAGGATATGCCCATGATTAAAACAAAGGCTCCTGTCTTTATGAAGTTTATATTCTCCCCATACATAGTGTGAGGAGGGGGGGGGGGAGAACTAATAGACATAGAAAAAACAATTATATAGTATATTAGAAGATCATAAATGTTACTGAAAAAGAGAAAGAAGGGCAAGTAGGATGGAGAGTGTAGGGCCGGAGGGCAGGGTGCAATCTTAAATAGAATGAATGGTCAGGGTTGACCCCAGTCAAAAAGAAGTATTGAGCCAAGGTTTGACAGAAATGTCTGAGTTGGCCCTTTGAACATCTGGGGTATGAGGGCTCTAAGCAGAGCCAAGAGCAACTGTCCTAAGGTGGGGGGTTTGTCTGCACATAGTGTGGAGATCTAGAGCCAATTGAGACAGGGCAAGGAATAATAGTGACTACATTAGGGAAGCTCATGAAAGTGGGGCAGGATCATGCAATTATCTGTAATTATTTATATAGCTCATTTTGCCATTATATTCTTAACTACTTTTGCAAAGAGATGTTTAATGCTTTTTTTTTTTTTTTTTCTTTTTTGCTGGCATTGGAGGCACTCAGTAACTACTGATTCATTTTTAAAAATTTAGAAAACTTTTGGGGATTATTTGAGTAAGGGTCTATGGTGACAAAGGTGATGAGCTAAATTCCATTCTATAGTTCTACATAGCTCTAAATTCTGGACAAGGATTGTACTTTGTCTGAATTATGGTGAAATGTTTCTAGTTGGCATTCAGATTTATGCTTGTTCTGTCAGCAGAGCCTCAATGAGTTAGGTTGGAGCGAGAAGTTACTCATTTAACATTGAGCCCTGATTCAACAAGACACTGAGAAATCACATTCCAGGAGAGAAGAAGGTTAAAGGTGACAGCAGGTTAACAGTGGCACTCAGCTCAAAAGCACAAGGGCTTATGGGCAGCAGATGCTTCTTCCTGGAAAAGAGGGGCATTCTTACTTTATATTTACATATAGGAGACAGCTGTAAATGGTCATTCGAGGAAATTCATTGAGGGATTTGCATGGCCTACCTTGCTGAGATGGTTCAACTCAGTGATATGTATATTTACACACACACACACACACACACACACACACATTTCACGTCTTTGAAATTAAAGTTTGTAGAGCAAATCTAATAAAGGGAAATTAACAAGCACTATTCCTGCCCAGTCAGTTAATTTAATATGATGTCTGGCTCCTAAGCCTATTTTTTGTGAACTTCATGCAAACAAAATTTACTTGTTTTCTGAAGGGGATCTGCATAGGAAGCTGGTAGCTGAGCATCCAACAAGCTACTGTTCTGCATTTGAACAGCTCAGCTGAAGAAATGCAAGGAGCATGTTGGAAAAAGAGAGACTGCCCTTCAGTGTAGGTTAAGAAGTTACTGTCTGTCTTTGTACTGTATGTATACAAGTACAGTCTGTAAAATATCACATTCCTAGATTGTGGATTAATGAAATTCTGAAACCACTTACATATGACACACCTCTTGGGTAATCTCACATATGTTAAAATTATTACAGACATTTTCCTCTCACCACTATTACGATTTTTTTCTGCCGAGGGAGGAGGTGAAGAAAGGGAAAGAATTCATAAAATAAAGGTTAGTCTTCGACATGTGGCAAGTCCATCAGATACGTGATAAATCTTTTTCAAAGCTGCATTCTGTAAGGTGAGAGAGCCTGCTCTCCTTCACCATGGTCTGGCCTTCAGTAACTCAGTACTTCAGTATATAATTGAACTTCGTGCATCAGAAGGAAGTCCCAGAGGCCCCCAATAGGCAGTTTGTTTCTTGCTGAGCACATTTTAAGGTTGTGTTTTGAGTTGTTTGTCTCTTCCCTCCTTGAATGCCATGAAGTTCACTAAAGTAGAGTTGCTTTTATGTTTCCTTTCTCTTTCACATCCATTTCTGGCTGACTCTTCAATATTGTGGCCATTAGCATAAGCGTGCTTGGGTAACTGGGCAAGCAATTAGTCGAATCGGACAGATCTTCCTTCTTCGGCAAGTCTTTCCTGGTTTCTTTAAACACAGCTGGCCAGAAAAGACCATAAGAAGAAACCAGACAGTAAGTCACTTCTTTCTTTAAAAGAAATAAACTCAAAATCTTATTAGTAGTTGTCATTTTGTAGTTGAAGACAAGAAGCTTCGGGCACCAATGCTATAAGGATAATGTTGGCGTGTGTTAGTCTTCTGTCGCTCCCTGCCTCCACTGTAGCACATAACTAGGGGAAAAACATGTAGATTTCAAATCAACACATGGTTAATGCAAGAAGCTTCTGGAAATCTCCATTGACATTCTGAGAAGCCAGCCCGAAGGGGAAGAACTCAGTGAGACACCTCTTTAAACATCTTGGAAACAAATGATAGATTAGTGCTGGGGCTGTAATTAGAGCCTGAGATGAGAATTCTTCTATCCTGGAAACTAAACAAACTGGAGGAAAGGAAAAAAAAAATCCAAATATAATTTATAGACACAAAAGGAACAATTGAATTAGTAAGAATAGGCAAGAGCTCAAAGGTAAATTGGAGCATGAATTCTGTAGGCACAAGATCACATGAAATGTATTTTTAAAAGCTTTTCAAACTTCTGAATCCCATTGCTCTTGAAACGCAGTTGAAGAAATGGAAAAAGCATGGCTGGAAGCTCTAATGAAGCCAGGGGAGTAAAAATTCTTGGTTCTAGCAGGCTGAGCTCATCTCAGGGGTTGGGAATGAAGACAAAAGGGGTTGTGTTCCCACATCATCCCTGTGGAGTTCCTAAGCACCGTGGCCTCGCCCCTCAGCTTTGTAGACACCATATGGGATCAATCTTGATGATGATGGTAAGTCCTTAGTGACTGTGATATTCTCCTAGCAGATCCTTCAGATTTGACCTGGGCTGGGTGAGGTGGGAGAGCAAAGAAAGAGGAGGGTAAGAAAAGGATCACGGGGGATGAAAGAGGGTAATGAATTTCAAACAAGCCACATGAAGACCAAAAGATAGAAGACTCCTCAGAAAAACTTCAACACTTCCTAAACAAGTTAGGGAAAGATCACTAAATGTGCTGCCCATAGTTTAAGGTAGTAAGCAAGAGGATTCCTTTATATGGTGCTTTTGAAGGCTGGAATAAGTTTCATTTTTGTTAAATGATACTATAATTTTTAACTTTTTAACTTGGAGCTTGCCACTTAAGCAGGACACCTAGGAGGAAGTTGGTTTGTGTGTTTTTCCAATTTACAAGAACAATCTCAACGGAAAGATCACTGTACTGGAACATTTCACATGTGGGTTCCTACTTTCCTGCCACTGGCTACCTGTGCAACCTTAAGCAGATCAACATCTCTGGGACTGCCTTCTATTCCTCCCCCCCCCTTTTTTTTTATTATGTTATATTAGTCACCATATAGTACACCTTTAGTTTGATGTAGTGTTCCATGACTCATTGTTTGCGTGCATAACACCCAGTGCTCCATGCAATCCTGGCCCTCCTTCATACCCATCACCGGGCTCACCCATCCCCCCAACCCCTGGGGCTGCCTTCTAATCTATAAAATGAAGGCTTTGGGTTGGGTGAATTTTTAGGGCACTCTAAGTTCTGGAAACACCCTCAAATTGAATATTCTATAGATTTAAGTTTATCTTACTTCTCCCTGTGGACAGGATTCTTCACCATCCCTTCTGGCAACTTCCTCAAAATTCCCTTTAGAAGGAAAACTTCATGTAAAACATTTCCTATATAGTGAGAGTATAGAAGACACAACCCCAAAATATGTTGTTCCGGCATATTGATTATTTTGAGTTAAAGACACTTGAGAAAGAACAGATGCATGGAGGACATTCTTTCTTTTCTCTCTTGAAAGCAGGAGATGAGGTGCCCATATGGAAGCTGTCTCACCTACAGAAGAAGAAAAGAAACATTCTTATCATCAGGGGTGAGGAGTCGAGGCCAAGAGAAATTTGTGCGCACAAACCTATTAAACTAATCTTTCCTTCCTAGTTGCCTCTCCATAATTAACTACCCAAGCCTAAGCCCCTTTGCCTAGTCATGTGCTCACAATTTAGTACTCCTTATCCAGCTTCATGTGGAAGTGTTTGACTCCAGCTGCTTCTTTGCTCCTTATTTTTGTGTGTGTGAGAACTCCAATGAACAAGTATTAAAAATAATAATAATAATAACCAGAACTTGTATGCTTTTCCTCCTGTTAATCTCTCTCATGTCAGTTTAATTCTTAGGGCCAGCTGGAGACCCAAATATAGAGGAGAAATTTTTCTTTCCCTACAACGGAAGTAGTTTCTCTAGTTTTTACTTGCTAAGTGCATGTCACGAACACTGCCACCTATAGGAGCGTTCTCCTCCTTCTTACCACTCTTCTGGGGGAAGAGTTGTCTTCCTTTCTCTCTGTTCTTCATATGATTGCAAATGATGAGACCAGATAGAAGCCTTAAAACAATAATGGGGTGAGGAAAAGACAGGAAGAAAAGGAAGAGAAACGTGAAAAGAAAGAACAGGTCAGAGTGAGAGGAAAAAGAAAAGGATGTGAGGAAGCGATTGATGAGGAAGGAAAATTTGGCCTCCATGAGGAATGGTCACTGTCTCTGGGAGGCCCTCAGAATGAGAGGGGTTTAACAGCCCTGTAATTGCTTAAGATTTCTTTAAAAACTAGAGATACTTTAATTGGCTTAGCTGAGAATATACATCTCCTTCCTCTTGAGCTCTATGGGGTTTTCTGTTAAACCAGTAAAAGAGCACTTGAATTTAACAGCCCCTGGGAAGAGATGGGATCTTCTGACATAGAAGTGAGCAGCCCCAAGGGGGCAGCACCACCAAGGGAAATTAGGGAGGTATTCTTTAAGGCCTCCTATTAAAGAAGCAAGAGCTGGGTTCTTTTGGGGATGCCTGAGCATAGTGCAAGCCCATGAATCGAATTGCCATGGATAAAGCTCACTGTGTTTCTCCACTTATTTTGCCAATCCAAACTACTCATACATTCAGGATTGAATGAGATGGATGCTTGATATATCCTGCCATGTTGCATCTGGTCTAAGAAAAGGGACCCCCTGCTGGCAACCAAATTCAGCAGTTCTGCTCAACCTCTTTCATATGGGAACTATCATCCAGGTCCATACCAGGCAAGACTCAAGTTGTCACCATTAATCAGCAACTCCCAGCACTATGGAGAAGCAGAATCAAGTTGCTGTGCAAGGGGATAATGTTAGCACTGGATCATCCTGGTCCCCAGGAGGAGAAATCCATTCTGGAAGAACCAGGACTTAGGTGTCCTCCTTGAAATCTCCTTTAAAAGTGAGGATCTGACAACAAAACTGGCTTGCTAAAAGTCAGGAGGTCAGGGAGGAGTGGTAGTGTTTGGAAAGAGCAACAAGGCTTTTAGGTGCTGGAAATGTTCTCTTTCTTGATTTGGGTGCTCATTACGCAGATGTGTTTGGTTCATGAAAATTCATGGAGCAGTACAATTATTATTTGCGTGCTTTGTGTGTATATGTTATTGTTCAATTTAGAAAATGTGGTCTTTAGAAAGTCCCCTAAGTTGTACTCTCCTTGAAGAGAAAGATTGGGTTTTTATTCTCAGCTCTGCCCCCTTCTTTGAGCACAATGTCTGGCTCAAATGAACTACTTGATATATATTTGTTCAATGAAAAAAAAAAAAAAAGAATGGCTTTCTCCTGGTGTCCCAGCACCAACCATTGACCGTTCTTCAGAAGTTCTGACTTCTGACCAGTGAGCCACTGTATACACACAGCTTACAGATGGCAGGTCATGTGCTCAGATGGCAGCAACAGTTCTGTGCTACTGGGCAAGGGAACTCAACGAAAAGGTGCCTGGCCTTTTGTATTTTAAGTTCTTTTCAGCATAGGATGGATTTTTAAGCCTGGAAAAGCCATGCTTATCATAAATGTGAATCATCTGGGACAAGAACTCCACGGTGGAGTGAAAGCCAGACTTCACAGGTCTAGATCCAGTTGCTCTTGGAAGAACCCGCAGAACTGCCCCAGAAGGTTCTGTCTTACCCACTGTGGGCAGAAGAGCCAGGAACCCTGATATTTGCTGGAGAGCCTTGCTGTCAGGTATCTCGTTGTCATCACAGGACATATTTATCCTGATATTTTAAAAATGCTTAAAATTTCTTTAAAGCAATCACAAACTTACAGAAAGTTTGCAACAATGGTATAAAAACGTGTTTTCTGAACTGGTTGAGAGTAAGCTTCCAACCAGATACACATGCTCTCTAAATGTTTGAGTGCATATTAGACACAACCAACAAGAACTTCGCCCTCTGTGGCCACCGTACAATCATGTCGCCAGGAAATGAACAGATATGTCACTACTGTCTCCATTTCAGTCTCCCCTACAGTTTCACCAACTGCCTCAATAAATAATCTTCATGGCAAAGAGATCCGGTTCAGAAGGATGCACACCATTTCGTTATCATGCCTCTTTGGTTTCCTTATCCAGCAGCAAATTTTCAGTCTTTACGTTGATTTTCATGACTTTCATGACTTTCACACATTAGAAGATTATAGGTTGGTTGTTTAGTTGACTGTCCCTGTTGGCTATTTTGTTATGGTTAGATTTTGGTTATTTCTTTTTGGCAGAGAAATCGTAGAAGTGAGGCTGTGTCCTCTCATGGCATCCTCTCAGATGCACGGGACTTTAATGTGCCCCATGACTGGTAATGTTCACTTTGATGACGTGATTCAGGTGATGTGCGCTTGGTTTCCCCACCACGTAGTTACTCATAGATTTTCTGGGGGCGGTTATCTGAAACTATGTAAATACCCCTTTCATCATCAAACTTTCAATTTATTCATTTATGAAGACTGTAAGGACTCATGGTTTCCTTCCTAAGTATTTAGCCAGCAATGCTGCATTAGATGCTCTAATTTAATTGTTCCTCAATTTGGTCAGCAGACGCCCTTCAAGTTGGGAATCTGTGTCCTTTCCCATGTCTCCATCATTCTTCGAGTGCTGTGTTTCCCAGTGTAAGATGCTCCAGGCTTGTGTTATTCTTTCCTGCTCCAGCTGGGGGATGAACCATTTTTCCAAGGAGTAACACACATACATACACACATGCCCACCGCACTCACATGTGCAATCTTTATCTCCACAGTTAGCTTTCATGTGGAAAACCAGGAGTTCACGCCTCTGATTCTCATTCAACACCAGCATCATGGGGTTTGCATTTGTAGATTCCCTCTCTGACGATGAGAGACTTGGCTCCCATTATCCTTAATACGGTTGCTTGTTTGATCTTGCTCCCTGAACATAACTGATATCTCTTCTCTGCCTCTATGTCCTCTGTGTGGCCTCACACTTGGCTGGGGCTCTGCACCCTCTGCTGGGTCACTTGTCTGTGTGGCTTCCCCTCACCCAGCTTGGGTTCTGATATCCTCACCAAACACCTTGCATTGGGCACCCTCCTCATCTGCTTTGTCTCTAACCATCAATGCTGCCCCCCACTTCCTGTGGGCTCAGACACTCGGAGCTGGCCTGCCCCCACATGTGAATACCCTCCTTACCTGACACCCCCATGTGGCCGCGCGCGAGAGCATGTGTGTGTGTGTGGGGGGGGGTGGCTCCCTTCTCCTCCCACCTGAACCCTGACACTCTGCTCCTGGCCCTGCAGCTTCTGACCTTCTCCCACCGCCAGTGTGGAAAGCCCATGTGGTCTGCCCCACCTAATGGCGTGTGAGTGAATTCTTCAGGAAAGAAAGTAAAGAGAAAGGAGGGGGAGGGGCGAAGGCAGAAGAGCTTTCCCCCACCTTTTGGCCCAGAAAAATGCATTTGGCATAGTTGTTTTAAACACTTATCATATTCTACTATTTAGATGGTTCACTTCCATCTTTTGACTTCTGAGAAAGAGATACCCTTTCAGACCAGTAAGAAGAAATAGCGGATTCTTTTTATCATAGCTTTCAGGAAAGTATTTACCCTAAGTCTTATTACTGATTCCAGTAACCGTAGCCAATCCATCTTGGTTGAGGAGGATCGAAGATGCTGGTAACGGCTTTAGTAAGGAAAGGACTCTACCTTTAATTTGTAGTTCTCAGTTAGTTCTTCAGAAGGACCCTGGTCATACCCAAGAACTGGGCTACACTGTTGCTGTGGAGAGGGTTGGGATGAGGAAGGGGCGGGATTCATTCAATTTCATCCAACCCCAGAGGGGTTGGCCTGGCAGGCCTTCCAGTGGCACTGCCTTCCCATCACACTCCCACAGCACTCCTGCTTTTTCCAGAGTCCTTCATTTTTTCCTACCTCAGAAAGATCCTACCCACCTGAAGGCAGTCCTCAGGAGTTTGGGGGCCAGGTTTGGGGCCTCTTTTCTTATTTGAGTTGCTTCATCAGGGATTCTAGCACAAATCATCAGTTGCAATGCTCTTATCAACATTTCTTCCACAAGTGGCCCTGCTCGAAGCTACTCATTCTTTTGCTAGAACAACTTCCTCGCCTTGCCTCCTTCTGCCTAGAAAAGTCTTCCATTTTGTAGAGCTCCTGGGACCTCTTTTCTGCTTGCTAGATGGGATGCTGCCAATTCATGAATCATTGGGTAAAGCCAATTTGATCTTCAAATTTACTCAGTTGAGTTTTCTTTCTCTCTTCTTTTTTTTTAAACACAACCTTGGGAGTGTAAGACCTGTTATCTCAAACCAGTGAAATACAAGAACTTCATGCTGAGCGTGGATTGTAACTAGAGGGAAAGGCTGGTTTCATAAAAACAAAACAATGACAGTAAAACCCACAACACTGGGTTGATTTTCAGAGTGTGTTGTGGCAGTACCATAAGAACGATCCCATTGTCATCTTGTCCACCTAACTTGTTTGGAATTAACTTGAGGCCATTTCTTGTCCAAGGAAGCATAACCACCTCTCCCCTCCCTAGCTCCGGTCTCTTCGTTGTATTTTCATAGCACTCTCTGTTCCGTAGAAGGGTAACAAATGACCCACTTTTCTTCTGCAATACTTCTTCTTCTTCTTTTCTTTTTAAGATTATTTATTTGAGAGACAGAGCAGGAGCAGGGGGAGAGGGAGAAGCAGACTCCCCACTGAGCAGGGAGCCTGTCCTGGGGCTTGATTGCAGGATCATGACCTGAGCCAAAAGGCTGACACTTAACAGACTGAGCCACCCAGGTGCCCTCGATTCACTTGTTAATACAGGGAACTGACTCACCTTTGAACTTAGCACCTGATTAATTAATGAGCAACAGCTTAGCTCTGCAGCTGCCTTTGCTCGGTAAGACTGTTTGGATTTGAAAATGCCCTTGTATAAGGATGTGCTCCAGATCTGCAGGAAAGGGTGACCATGGACTCTTCCTTTTCGGAAGGGAAAGCCTGTTTTGTGGGAATCCCACTTCGAGTTCTCTTAAGGATTCTTTTCTTGTTCATCACTCCATATGCCTCATAGACCAAATTACCACATTTCTTCTGATGGCTCAACATGTTCTTGGCTACAGAAGGATGAAATCCTGCTACAAATTGAGCCTTGTAGGAACTTAAAAGGAGATGCATCTCAGGGGAAGCCTGTCCTCCAGCATACCTTAAGTGAGACACAGGCATTTGAAAACAGCAGACCCAGACTCCAAAATGAAATTAACAAGAAGGAGCTAGAGGGAGGGGGTGGGAAAAACGGGTGCTGCCTCAGATTCAAAAGAGCAGTCAATTGAGTCCAATAAGGGTGCTAATGAGCTGTTTTACATGATTCTGGGGAACTCACCCCGCACCCATAATTTTCTTTCAAGGTATCATTAAAATCAAATGATCCCTTATTTTGGGTATCCATTTACACTGTAATTATTTTGGTCTTTTGTAGTGACTTTAGTGGTTAAATTAGGCAATTCTTCCTGCCTGGTAGATAGTGTAATGACTTTTTAATCATGTGTTTTTTTACCAGCCAAATTGTTTCCATGATCCCATTAGAAATTCTTCTGTAGTGATTCCAGTGGATTTATTGAACTACTGGTGACAGCCACACTGATGAACTACAGGCTGCCTGCTGCTGCTAAAGTCGACCAACATCACTTCTTTTGGGGATCACCTGATCACATTTCTTATTGATTTTTCTGTTGTGAATATTAGGATTTATTTTTATTAGGAATAATCTGTGCATAGCAAGATAATATACTTAGAAAAATAAAATAAACAGTCTTGAACCTACCACCCAGCTCAAGAAATAATGCATCCTGGATTCTTTTGAAACCCTAATGAGCACCTCCCTGATCCCCTTGCTCGCCACCTTCACAAAGAAACCAGTGTTTTTTATGTGTCCCCAAATGGCATATTATTTAATTTTGTCTCTTTTGAAAATGGAGTCATACTGTATGTTGTCTTCTGTACTTTCACATTGTGTTTTAAATTTACTGATGTTTGATTTCTGCAGCTATGGTTCATTTGTTTTTATTGCTGAATAGTATTCCCTTTTGTGTATATACCATTTATTTATCCAGTGTCCTGTCAATCGGCAGTGGGATTGTTTCTAAATCTTTGGTATTATAAGCAACATTGCTACATTCTTTTTTTTTTCTTAAGTTTAAAAAAATTTTTTTATAATTTTTTATTTTTTTTAAATTAACATATAATGTATTATTAGTCCCAGGGATACAGGTCTGTGAATCGCCGGGCTTACACACTTCACAGCACTCACCATAGCACATACCTTCCCCAAAGTCCATCACCCAATGATCCTCTCCCTACCCATCCATTCCCCCAGCAACCCTCAATTTGTTTTGTGATATTAAGAGTCTTTTATGGTTTGTCTCCCTCCCAATCCCATCTTGTTTCAATTATTCCTTTCCTACCCTCCAAGCCCCCCACATTGCCTCTCAGCTTCCTCATATCAGGGAGATCATATGATAATTGTCTTTCTCTGATTGACTTATTTCACTCAGCACAATACCCTCTAGTTCCATCCATGTCATTGCAAATGGCAAGATTTCATTTCTTTTGATGACTGTGTAGTATTCCATTGTGTATATATACCACATCTTTATCCAGTCATCTGTCGATGGACATCTAGGTTCTTTCCATAGTTTGGTTATTGTGGACATTGCTGCTATAAACATTCAGGTGCACGTGCCCCTTCCAATCACTACATTTGTATCTTTAGGGTAAATACCCAGTAGTGCGATTGCTGGGGTCATAGGGTAGCTCTATTTTCAACTTTTTGAGGAACCTCCATGCTGTTTTCCAGAGTGGTTGCACCAGTTTGCATTCCCACCAACAGTGTAGGAGGGTTCCACTTTCTCTGAATCCTCGCCAGCATCTGTCATTTCCTGACTTGTTAATTTTAGCCATTCTTACTGGTGTGTGGTGGTATCTTATTGTGGTTTTGATTTGTATTTCCCTGATGCTGAGTGATGTGGAGCACTTTTTCATGTGTCTGTTGGCCATCTGGATGTCTTCTTTGCAGATATGTCTGTTCATGTCCTCTGCCCATTTCTTGATTGGATTATGTGTTCTTTGGGTATTGAGCTTGAAAGTTCTTTATAGATTTTGGATACTAGCCCTTTATCTGATATGTCATTTGTGAATATCTTCTCCCATTCTGTCAGCTGTCTTTAGGTTTTGTTGACTGTTTCCTTTGCTGTGCAAAAGCTTTTTATCTTGATGAAATACCAATAGTTTATTTTTGTCCTTGCTTCCCTTGCCTTTGGTGATGTTCCTAGGAAGAAGTTGTTGTGGCTGAGGTTGAAGAGGTTGTTGCCTGTGTTCTCCTCAAGGATTTTGATGGATTCCTTTCTCACATTGAGGTCCTTCATCCGATTGGAGTCTATTTTTGTGTGTGGTGTAAGGAAATGGTCCAGTGTCATTTTGTCTGCATGTGGATGTCCAATTTTCCCAACACCATTTATTGAAGAGACTGTCTTTTTTCCACTGGACATTCTTTCCTGCTTTGTCAAAGATTAGTTGACCATAGAGTTGAGGGTCTATTTCTGGGCTCTCTATTCTGTTCCACTGATCTTGTCTTTTTTTTGTGCCAGTACCATACTGTCTTGATGATGACAGCTTTATAATAGAGCTTGAAGTCTGGATTTGTGTTGCCACCCACTTTGGCTTTCTTTTTCAACATTCCTCTGGCTATTTGAGGTCTTTTCTGGTTCCATATAAATTTTAGGATTATTTGTTCCATTTCTTTGAAAAAAATGGATAAGATTTTGAAAGGGATTGCACAAAACGTGTAGATTGCTTTAGGTAGCATAGACATTTTCACAATATTTATTCTTCCAATCCAGGAGCATGGAACATTTTTCCATTTCTTTGTGTCTTCCTCAATTTCTTTCATGAGTACTTTATAGTTTTCTGAGTACAGGTTCTTTGTCTCTTTGGTTAGGTTTATTCCTAGGTATCTTCTGGTTTTGGGTGCAATTGTAAATGGGATTGAATCCTTAATTTCTCTTTCTTCTGTCTTGTTGTTGGTGTATAGAAATGCAACTGATTTCTGTGCATTGGTTTGCTATCCTGACACTTTACTGAATTCCTGTACAAATTCTAGCAGATCTGGAGTGGAGTCTTTTGGGTTTTCCACATAAAGTATCATATCATCTGCAAAGAGTGATAATTTGACTTCTTCTCTGCTGATTTGGATGCCTTTAATTTCTTTTCGTTGCTACAAACATTCTTGCTCATGATTCCTGAAGCATTATACAAAGTCTCCCTAGGGAATGGAATTGCTGCGTCTTAGAGGCTGGGTAGGTTCAACTTTTCAAGATAATGTGAAATCCCTTTCCAACTTGGTAGTGTCAGTGTATATTCCCACCAACAGTGGATGGTCATTCCTGTGGATTTTGTGGCTTCACATTTTTTCCAACACTTCCATTGTATTGGATTGATTGAATGATGATATTTTGGGTAAAATTTCATTTACCTTTCAAATGATTATTGCATATGTCCTTTTCCTCTTTTTTTTTCTTTTTATTTAAAGAGTGATAATACCCATGATCATCATTTCTTGGGTTCTATCTTGTTTATGTGGGTCCTTGGACACTGGATGCTATCCCCTCATCCACCTGATGAAGTAGTTAACTGTCATCTTTGGGGTCCTAGAGATATTATCATCAGAGTATATGTTACAAACTGTATTTCCCCAAGTGATAGCCATCACACATTTATAACATGGGACTTGAGAACCAAGATTAATCTGTAAAATCCTGTCATACTGCAGTTTGACAGTAGATATCTAATTTCTGAAGTCTGTCCTAAGGTCTTTCAGATATAGATATAGATATAGATATAGATATAGATATAATATAGATAGAGATATAGATATAAAATCACCAATAATCACCAATCACCAGTTTTGTGAAAGAAAAATTTCTTTCTCAGTTAAGTGCCTGGTTGATTTCCAAATATATGGAAAATCACCATTTTTAAGGAATGTTTGCAACAATGTGAATGGTTCATCAGAAGCCTGGAGCTTCCTGTCAACCTTTTTGAGAGAAAGCCCATAGGAAATATTATGGGATGGACCCAAAGGGACATGGATCATCATTCTGTTTTGGGAGGTTCCAGTGTGATTGTCTCCCAGAACACCTTTCTTCTGAGGGAAGAGGTCCCAGCAAGCTTAGCTCAGAGCTATGTGTGTGGAAGGAGTGGGGGGGGGGTTGACATGTTTTGAGGCTACCCATCTTGGGCCAAACTAAGGCTCAGGAAGTCCATTGGGCCACAAGACCCTGGTGCCTTTAGGCACCAGGCCAAGGCAGGGTGAGCAGGAGGTCCATGAAAGAGGTAGAGAAGAGGATGGCACTGTGGACTTCAGAGGCTGGACTCAAACCCAACCTTTCCCATGGCAATCCTGGGCAGGTCTTCTCCATGATCTGCGAGCCTGAGATCATGCTTTGTCTGATGATTTGCTCTATCAGTAGAATTCTCAACCTTTCCATCATTCACTTTACCTTTAGCATATGTAGTCTTGTGCTATTATTTACTTAAAAAATAATTTTACTGAAGTATAATATGCATAGTTTGAAAGTCACTGATTTTAAGCATATAATTCAATGATTTTTAGTGAGTTTGCTGAGTTGTGCAACCATCACCAAAATCTGGTTTTGAAACAGTTGCATTATCCAGTGATGTTTATCCTCAGGGAATCTTTGCTTCCCCCACCCCACCGCCAGGCTCAGACAACTACTAGTCTGCTTTCTACCTCTATAGATTTTCCTTTCCTGGATATTTTGTGTAAATGGAGTCATATAAAATGTGATTTTTTGAATCTGGCTTCTTTCACTTAGCATGAACTTCCTCTGTGTTGTAGTGTGTATCAGTATTTCATTCCTTTTTATGGTTGGATAGTTTTCCATTCTTTGGTTATACCATCCTGTATTTGTCATTCACTAGTTGGTGGACTTTGGCTGTTTCCACCTTTTGGCTAATAAGAATAGTGCTGCTCTGAAATTCATGTGTAAGTCTTTGTGTGGACATAGGCTTTCTCTTGGGTATATACAGAGGAACGGAATTGCTGCATCCTATGGTAAGAATACCTAGCTATTTAAGAAACTGCCAAAGTGTTTCTGCATTAGTGCCTGATTTTACATTCCATGCGATTGACTTCTTTGTATGAGTTCTTTCTCTGTAAACTGTAGACTTTTTGCAGACAGCAATCCTGCTTGTAGCCCCTTGTAACTCCAACTGTCAGCATAGAATAGGGTTGTGGTCGTTAATGATAATGGTGGTAGTGGGCTGAGTGGTGGCTCTGAAGATATTATCCATGTCATAATCTCTGGAACCTGTGAATATGGCCTTATATGGCAAAAGAGGTTAGGAGGAGCTCCTCTTGAGAGGAGGAGCTCATCCTGGAATAAGCAGGTGGGTCCTAAATGGTGTCACAAGTACCATTAAAAGTAGAGAGGGAGATTGCATGCAGATACCCAGAGGAGAAGACTATGTGAATGCACAGAAGAGAGAAGTGGCCACAAGCCAAGGAATGCTGACAGCTACCAAAATCTGGAAGAGGCAAAAAAAGAAACTCTTCCCGAGAGCTTCCATAAAGTGTCTGACAACAGACCTGGCCTGACAACACCTCATTTCCACTTGGTGACACTGAGTTTGGACTTCTGGCCTCTGGAGCTATGAGAATAAATTTCTATTAAGCCGTGAAATTTATGATAATTTGTTACAGCAGCCACAGGAAACTAATACGATTGCTTAAAATGGTGGCTAAATAGAGCAAGAGTAGAAGCCCAAACACGGCATATTGGGGGGGGTCATAAACATACGCCTGGATCCAGAAGGTAGAGAGGTTTCCAATTCCTTTTGAGTAAACCTTTTTATGAATAAAGTGCATTCACAGACTCATTCAGTCATTCATTTTCAACCACTGACGTTTTAGGAGCTCTGCTTGACCGCCCTTATTCTATGTGACCATGTTTTTCTTTCCATCTGGGAAGGAATTACATATCAGCCATTTTTGGATGTATTTTATTTTCTCTTGTACCCAAACCAATGTTACTGCCCATAATCACAGAGTAGATTTTGGAACCAGATTGCCTGTGTTCAAGTACTGGCTTGGCCGCTAGTCAGTTGTGTGGCTCTGGGCATGTCCCTTAGCCTTTTTTGTGCATGGGATCCCTTATCCAAATAATGGAAATAATACTTGTACAAACCTTGTAACCTTTTTGTAAGGATTAAACAGTAAAGGTTTAACAACATTTCTCTCTTTGTTAAGATTTTATTTATTTATTTGACACAGAGAGATAGAGAAAATGAGAGAGCGAACACAAGGAGGGGGAGTAGGAGAGGGGGAAGCAGACTTCTCAGTGAGTAGGGAGCGCCATGCGGGTCTTGATCCCAGCACTCTGGGATCATGACCTGAGCCCAAGGCAGACACTTAATGACTGAGCCACCCAGGTGCCCTGACAACCACCTCTCTTGATGTGTAACATTTGCTAATCTCTGTTGTAAATGCTCCTTCCAGGGACAACTTGAAGCCATCAAAGTAGCATCACTGAATATGGGGTTGGAAAGAGATGCACAGTAACGTACCAGGACATAATATTTCCTCTAACACAGTTACGATGGCTTGAAATAACCTCAAAAATGTATATAATAGTAAAATGTAGTAAAATAATCAGGAAGAGATTAATTTTGAACATTTGTTAACCTTGTTTTTAAAAATAATTTATTTAATTATTTCATCATGACTGTGTTTAACACCTGGCTCATAAATTTCCAAAAATTTAACAACCAACACCTTCTCATGAGCTGGTATAATCTGACTACAGCTTATTTAAATTAATGTATATAAGGAACTTGGGACACAGCCCAGCACACAGCAGATAGTATATAAGTGTTAGCCGATTTCTACTGCTCCCGCTATTATTTTGACTACTTGAGCTCTATACATGCTGAAATTAGGCATTTTTCTTCATTACCCTACAAAAGCCCTAGCACTGACCCAGGATCCTCTCCTATCCCCAGGGATGACTAATTATTGTTAGAAGAGACCCAAATTTAAGAGCCTGGGCACCCAAGAACAGCACTGAATTGGTAGCAAAACGGAGGACATGATGGTTTCTCCATCTCTTTATCAGAATGTCTGATGCATTCAAAGCAGTTTGGGCTCGGGAGCCAAGTGGTAGGAGTAAAGGAAAGGCCCAGAAGGGGATGAGGAGGGCAACATCTAGCTTTCGCATCATTTTAGGGATCTTGGGTAGGAGATACCAGTCAGCCAGTGGCAGAGTTGAAGCTTGGGTCTCTCCGTTCCAGCCTGCTATTCTTCCTGGTGCGCCTTGCTCCCTGTTAGTCTTTAGACAGTGACCTTTTGTTCTCTGCCTGACATCTCTACCTCTGATTTAAAGTTGAGTAATATTTAAGAAGACATGGAGATCAAGAATTTATGAATCACCATAAACACAGCCCAAAAGCATGTGACTTGAAGAAGTGCTTTAGCTAGGTAGTTCACACGGGCTCCCCTTGTGTGGGATGTTGCTCAAGTAACTAGAAAATTAATTTATTATAATGATCCCTTTATCCTTTGTTGGTGAAACTAATCCCATGAAGTTGTATACTTTTTCTTAAATTTATTTTTATTTTTTAATTTTTTAAAAGATTTTATTTATTTATTTGACAGACAGAAATCACAAGTAGGCAGAAGGCAGGCACAGAGTAAGGGGGAGGCAGGCTTCTTGCCGAGCAGAGAGCCCGATGCGTGGCTTGATCCCAAGACCGTGGGATCATGACCTAAGCCGAAGGCAGAGGCTTTAACCCACTGAGCCACCCAGGTGCCCCAGAGTTGTAAACTTTTATCTGAAGTTTTAAAGGACTTTTAACCATAACCGAAATATTTTTCTAATACTCCTTTAAATGAGTGAAGCTGGAATCTAACAGATCAATTTATTCTGGAATACACAGGGTAAAAATACACAAATTACATAAAACCAGCTGATTTACAAGTTAACCTGGAAGTTCTTTGCATTGTAAGTTTTAAGTTTTAGTTTTCCTTGAATTAGCTCCAAATAGAATAACATTAAAAATTCTGAAGAAAATAAAAGAACATAGTAAGTGCTCAACTTCAGACTCAATACTATCTATTCTGGGACTGTGCACCACAAAGTGTGCTGTGTAAAATTTTATTCCCTAGGAAATGCTTTAGGGAAGAAAGCTCTCTCTGATCAAGTAAGTTTGGGGAAGGCTACATATTCATCCGCTCTTGGAAATGCACGAGGCAGGCTAATGTGGTAAAGGCTCTGAGCAGTGATACTAGAAAGACAACTCCCTGATTTCCTGGAACTCCCCCATCTCAGAGACTTACCTGGCCTCAGAATCTTGTTTTCACATATGTCACGTTAACTTCTTGAACAACTGAGAACAATTTTGGAACCCCCACACTGGGTTATTGTTAGCATTAATAAATTGGTTTGTGATCTTCAGGAAACCCTGGCCTCAGTTTCTCCTTTGAACTCATAACCTGCTGACAGAGACGCCGTGAACCAAAATTTCCCCAGAAAGCTTCTCTAAAAACTTTGGAATGCTGCTTCTGTGTTTGGCCAAGGTTCATCACCAGAAAGCCACCTTCTTGGTTCTTCTGTGAGAACTCCATTCTGTAACAACTCTCAGTAAAGCACTTCCACAGGATGCCCACATAGACGCGGACGCTGGGTGAGAGGCCAGGGAAGCTAGAACTTGCTTCAATTTCAACCTGATGCTTTGTTTCAAAGGTCCTGCTTTTTTCTTCTTCTGAAGGCACAACTGCTAGTAATTTCCTTTAGCTCATTTGTAGCCACTTACACGGAGACAAGTTGTCATGGAATTACCTATGTCCACATTATCGTTTCAAGGCTGACTTAAATGTGAAGCCAGGATGACTGGAGCCTTAAGGCTCATCTCGGTTTATTCCTCTGCTGCCTTTCCAGTCTGGGTTCAGTTTAGAAACCAGGTAGTACGTAATCTAAAACAAGCCAGGGCAGAATGTCCACATGACTGAAGAGCAGAGTAGCTTTAAAACTCCAGTAGGTTACTTGGGAGTTTAGCTCTTGTGACACAAGCCGAGGATTCATTAATCAACATGACACCCAATGGACTAGGGGCCCAGAACTTCGCTTCGGCTCCTTCCCAGAGTGTTTTAGGCTTAAAGAGGAGCAAATACCCATCTTTACAAAGTAGAAAATCATCACAAATTAGTTTTGGGTGTTTCCTTGAAGTGAGGGCTTTTCGGGATATTTGTCTTTGGGGTTTCTGGAGAGTGTCAGAAGGCTCTTCACCAAATCAAGCCTCCCTGGGAGGAGATGAACTTCATTTCTAAAACAAAGCTTTCGATCCCAATTCCAGCCAGATTTCTGCCTTGGTCTTCTAATAAAGAACAGCAGTTATAACTTGGAAAAACCCAAGATTATCGTTTTGGTTAAAGGAGATGGTTCACAAAATTCTGAAAAATATCTTTCCCTTGTGAGCTCTAACTGCAAGCTACAAATCTTTCCTAACTGGGAAATGAGGTTCAAAGAACTTGACTAGACTGAAGTATAATTTGCCCCATATTTTCTTCCCTATTTTTGTGTTTGTGGTATGAATGCAGTAGTGAGGCAGTAAATGGTTACTGACTTAACTGGTCTGATGGTGAATGAGTCTTCCACTCTCAAGGCTTGGGTTTTGAAGTTGAGAGAGGAACAGGCACGGAAGAGCTTATCTGGCCAGTGCCTTAGGAGAGGAAGATGTTTTGCATTTTAGCTAGACTTCCTTGTCCACGGACCTAAGAACTTGCACCTGGTCAGGGCCAGCTTCATGGATGTGTGAACTATGCTGTTGCACAGGGCCCTTGCTTGGAGAAAGATCCCAGGCTTAATGCCCTGTGGTCATCATGGTGATATTCTTAATGCTTTTTGAACAAGGGGCCCCATATTTTCATCTTGCATTGGGCCCCTCTAATGAGACAGCTAGTCTCTGTGTGGATTATTGATGACAAAGGCTCTCCACTTTCCTCTTGCTCTTCTCTCTCCCGCCTATAGCCCCTGACTCAGCCTCAAGACCATGCTCAGTGTCATGGTCAATGGAGTGGGAAGCTGATACTCACTCTGTTGTGAGTCAACTTTCAGTGGTCCTCCTGTGCATCATATGGATTATTTGTCATCTCAGAGTGGCCTTCTCTTTGTCTGGACTTTGGAGAAATGCCAGGTAATTCCAACAGCTGTGCCAGCCAAACATGATCAGAAAGGGAATTGTGTTACCTAGGAAAAGCTTTGTAATACCAAAGCTTAATAAAAACTATTTTTTCATGTGTAATTTCTAGATTCTTATTAACAATAAACCAGTAAATAGGTGCAAAATCAATTTCCACTGGAGTTTATATTAGAATTTTTAAAAAAGTCTTACTGAACACCTGAATACTGTTTTATGATGTCCGTTTCCTGTAGATTGTTTCTATTTTTTTTATGTTGAGCCATCTGGAGGACATTTATTCAATAGGCTTATGAAACTGTTATATTTGCACCACTTGCATAAACTGCCTAAAAATTATGATGATGAAACCCCTGTCTTTGGATAGTCCTTTGTTTTCTCTCCTTTTCTTTCCTTTTTATTGCCTCAGGAAATTCTTCTGAAATGGCCATGTTTCTCATTTAACTAATTTAAAAATTGCTCACCTCACTGTGTTCTCTCTTCTTCCCTTACTTTGGTAGAAATGCTGTTATGAAACTGCACTTTACTGTGATGATTTGTGCCTTCTTGAAGAGCATGGAAAGAAATAGTTCTACCTGTGGCTACTCAGTCTATATGACTGAGTCATGTGTCATGCGTGACCCTCTGACCTCCTTGTGAGAACCCACAGGAGACATTGCTCCCCACTTTCGGTTTTGGTGGAAGGGCTAGCTCTTCTGGGGGCGTTGCCAAGCCCAGCAAGCTAGAATTGTATTCTAAGGGTCACTGGACAGGGAATGAGATGGGAAAAAAAATCTTGTTACCAAAGTTTCTTTTAGGAGGGGTACTATATATGGTTGCAGGGAATACTCTGAGAAGCCACTTGGGGAGGAGCTAAGAATTTCCAGGAGCATGATCAAGTAAACAGTACACTCTGTAAACTTCCCTCTGAGCATCTTGGCTGGATTGAACTGGAGAGTTTTGTTTGCTGGGTGGGGCATGGAATTTTAGGACCGGAGACAAACTGCCTGGGATACTGGATGAGAAGCTGAACCCTGTCAGGAACCCTTTTTTTTTTTTTAAAACCTCTTTAAGCAGCTCCTTGTAAATAAATGTGGTAAAGGTTTTTCTTTTAAAAGATATTTTCTTTTTTTATTTTTAATTTTATTTTTATATTTGACAGAGAGAGAGACAATGAGAGAGGGAATACAAACAGGGGAGTGGAAGAGGGAGAAGCAGGTTCCCCACTGAGCAGGGCTTGATCCCAGGACTCTGGGATCATGACCGGAGCTGAAGGCAGCTGCTTAACCAACTGAGCCACCCAGGCACCCCACATATGGAAGATATATTTTATTTTATTTTATTTTATTTTTTTTTTAAGATTTTATTTATTTATTTGTAAGAGAGAGTGAGAGCGAGCACAGGCAGACAGAGTGGAAGGCAGAGTCAGAGGGAGAAGCAGGCTCCCTGCGGAGCAAGGAGCCCGATGTGGGACTCGATCCCAGGACGCTGGGACCATGACCTGAGCCGAAGGCAGCTGCTTAACCAACTGAGCCACCCAGGCGTCCCGAAGATATATTTTAAAGACCATTGGCTTTAAAGCAGTTTTCCTACAGACCTTCCTATCTTAATCCAGCCCTAATATAAGTGTCTTATGTAGCTTAACTTATCCTGAGCAACTAGTTAGTTTTTGTGTTTACGGTTTTGGGACTCATAACCAGCCCCAATTTCCTCCTGGAGGCGGCTGGAGCAGGGCCCAATTTTATCTTGCCAGACTGTGTACATCTTCTCAGACCACCTTAACTCCTCACTCTTTTAACTTTTAAAGTATTGTTTAGAGGTATTTTATATAAATAGTCTCCTGTCTTTCAGAGGAGGTGGGGGGAGGAGCGAGGGAGAGGGAGAGAAAATCCCAAGCAGGCTCCAGGCTCAGCCCAGAGTCCAATGCAGGGCTCAGTCTCATGACCCTGAGATCATGACCTGAGCTGAAATCAAGACTTGGAGGCTCAACTGAGCCACCCAGGCACCCCTCCTCCTCTTTCTCTTCCTTCTCTTCTTCTTCCTCTCCCTTCTTCTCTTTTGTGGTTACTTCAGAAGAGTAACAGCAATTATTTCATATCCCATATCATTGGTATTTGTTGTGATTCTACACAACCTGACAAAGTAACCAGAGGGCGTATTTTGGATGAAGATTCATAATGCACACAGGGGAAGGAGATCAATTTGCCAAATAAATAAATAAATAAACTAAAGGCTATACCCTGTTATAACAAATAAACATAGACACAGAAAAGCAGCAAATGGGTGCTCAGTCATTAAGTGTATACATTCAGCTTAGGTCATGATGTCAGGGTCCTGGGATCAGGCCCTGCTTGGAGCCACTGCATCAGGCTCTCTACTCTGGAGGGAGACTCCTTCTCCCTCTCCCTCTGCCCTCCCAACCCTTGCTCATGCATTCTCTCTCTCTCTCTCTTTCAAATAAGTCAATAAAATCTTTAAAACAAAATAAAGACACAATAAAACACAAGTGAATTGTATTGCACTTCACCAGATAAAGCCATTATGTATATTTATATTAAAAGCAATTCAATATAGAATTAGTACTATTCACTTATAGTAAAACTAATAATCAACAAATTATCAGACTAACATCCTAATAACAGTACTTCTAGTGCCTATCAGACATTTCCACCAAGATGTCCCAAAGGCACATTAAGCTCAATATATTCAGTACCAAACTCAGCATCTCTGGAAACCCTCACCACTGCCCATACTTCTTCCTCCTTAGTCACTTACATCACCATTTGGATTCCTCTCTAGAACCCTGCATTCACCCAGTGACCCAGTCCCTTGCTTATGATTGAAATCCTTCTTGACTGCAGACTCTGATTCTAAAGCCATTTCAGCTTCCTCTCACTCCTCTTAGCCTGAGTTCTCCTATGGGTGTGTACCCCCGGGTGTGCATAAAACTATCTTCTGGATAAATGGAGAAAATGCTAGAGCTTCTACTTATATTTTTATCTCTTCAACATATCTGGTTTTTTAAAAGCATACCAGTTAAATATGTAAATAAATAATAGTCACATGTAGGAGTATGTGCTCAGAAATTTCTAATGAAATACGATTGGTTTGGAGTCAGAATGGTTTGGAGATGACCCATGTAGACTATCGTGGTTTGTCACACTGCCTTCAGTCTAACTTCCCCGCCATTTTATTACTCATCCACGAGGTAAAAAGTGCTTGGAATAAACTAAGTACTGTGTAAGTATTAGCTATTAGTAGTAGCATCCTAGCCCCAAACTTAACTTTCTGTCACCGTCTTAAACCCTCATTATCAAGCATCTGGATTTTTACTTCAAAGTCTTAAATCAGTTGTTTTTCATACTGGGATTCCCATTGTGAGCTTCTTGGCTCTTGGCCTGCTCCTCCAAGTCTGTGTGAACAGAAGCTGGCACTCTAGGCTCTGGCTAGTTAGAGGAGGAAGACTGCCGTGGCCCTGCACCATGAAAAGACATGTTCACTCTGCGTCCAGCTTTTCCCTTGATCACTTCCCATGACACGTCACATTCCTGGACCACACAAGTCGTTAGGCCACTGCCCAGCAAAAGAAGAACATATAGGCTTTGGATTATCTATAACATAAAGTCCACATTTCCTTGGCAGGATGAGGAGACTAAAATATATTGGACAGTACCTGCTTGGGATTTGTAGAGTTTTGTGTTCTACTGCATTTGCTGAGAAAAAAGGAGGGGGAACCACCTTGTGCGAATTCTCCAGAATCAGGTGACATGAATTCAAACCCATCCCACTTGAGTGTGATCTTGGATAAATTGCTATGTATCTTCCTACCTCAGTTTTCTTATATGTAAAAGGACAAAATGATACCTGCCTCAACTGATTGTAAGATAACACACTATCATGTTCTTGGGAACCAATAGGTTTTTCATAAATGGTAGCTCTTGTCATTTGCAACATTCTGACACTTTAAGAAAGTCTTAGAAAGTCTCCCTCTGAAGGGATATTTAACACATTCTAGTGAAGAGACAACGTCTAAAAACCAATGCCAACTAAATGAGAGCTGACAAACATGGGAAGGTCTCGGGCAGGGCTCAGAGTGTAGCTGGGGGAGAGGGCTGGGAGGGACAGGTGGCCCTGGGGAGCCCGACTGGGTCAGAGAATAGAATCTCTTCTGTTTTTTATGATTCTGCAGAGTTTCCTTCGTAACCAACTTTATTTCCACTCACTGCAACTCATTGACACGGACTTTATTTCCATAAGATTGCACATGCACAGACCACTCCATACAACCCTCAGAAAACTAAAGCAGCACCTTTATTTTATACAAACAGTATAAAATATTCGTTATGTAAGAGCTGTGTTTTTACAATATATTATATTGCTTCAAGCCAATGCCAAAAGTCCATACGTTATAGTCCCTATTTTATTTTGTTTACAATATATTATATTGTTAAATGCCACTGCCACCATGTTCTTTCTCTCTCTCTCTCTTTCTTTCTTTCTCTTTCTTTCAATACTGAATTCTCTGGAATCATGGTAAGGTCAAAATTTGGTCAAAATATGGTGTATTGAGAGTTTAAGAACAAGAGGAACTTTAAAAATGTGACAAATGTCTAAACCCATGACAGTAAAATTAGAAATGTTGTAACTTCAACACGGTTAACTGCTCCATCCAAACCCTTGATTTATGCATTTCTGTTCCATGTCCAGTGTTCCCCAGGCCCTCGACACCATGAGTACATTGTAATTTTGGAAATTATTCGCCAGCTACACAACTGAAAAGACACAATTTTAACCTGATCAACTGACATAACATCTAATCTGTCCCAAAGCACTGAAACAAGAAATCTATACCATCCCGCTACAGACATACTTAGAAAACTTAAAAGGAAGAGTAAATATCAGCTCAGTGATTTATAATGAAGCTAATAAAATTCAGGCCAGTATTCTGAACTGTAATGAACATTATTTGAACATTCAACACATGAAAGGTTAACAAAGGCTATGAACTTAGTGTAACTTAAAACGTTTCAGATGTCGGAGTTCACCAGATGTAATTGGATTCAGGTGGATCCTGCCGCTCCTCAGCCTTTTTAAGTGAAGGCGTGTGCTGCCCCAGCCGGGTGCCTGCTGGCCTCAGGGCATGCATGAGGCGGGCTCCGTACCCTGTAAAATTATTCACAGCTTAAAAGAAAAGAAACTACAAAAACAGGCTCTTCAGATTCATTACTAACCATTCAAATGAAATCCATTTTCCCTTTTCAACCCAGAGTAGACCACAGCCACCACAAAAAGCCACCTGAATGAAGAGATGTTACAGGTTCAAGGTCTCTGCTAAAAAAGGAACCTATTTTAGGAATGCCATCAAATCTGGCTTCCATCAAAGCTCTGACTCCCTATAGATTTTGGCTATGCAGAAACTCTTGATGCAAAGTTTGGATGGATGGGGTCGAATGAAGGATTTTCTCCACCCAAGGTCTGGTAAGGATCTGGCACTGAGGTCCCCAAAGCAGGGATGTTCCTGCAGAGGATCTGATCATTTTCACTGCATTGCAAATCCAGCCTCGATTATATTGCTCTGGAACACTCCCCACTCTTCATCTCTTCATAGTGATCGCACAATCAAGTGTGGCGACTGCACTTACACAAAATGGGAATTTTGCAAGAACTAAGGACCTCCACCCTGCATTTTAGAGAAGGGTTATGATTTGAACAGACTCCTTATCCATGGGGATTTGTCAGTTTCAGTCATGGTGGGCATCTATCCATTTCCAGCTTAGTTGTAAGTGGACCGTAATACTAAGTTCCATAGCTTCAGACCTCCCTTTCTCCTACTTGCCAACTTCTAGAGGTGCTTGAGGCACTGACTCCTTTCTCCTGATTTCCTAAAAGGGATCCAAGGGGGCAATCACATTTTTAAAAATCTGCCTCCATCTTCCTGTGCATTAAAGTAGAGTTTGGCATTCCATTTGTTCCCTGTGGTTTTTAAATGCAAGCATGCCACTAAGTAACTACTGAGAACAGAATACTTTGTTCCCGAATGTGTTTCTCTGAATTGTCAGTATGTAGGCTGGTAGCTCAAGGAACAGCCAGAACATGAGCCAACAATGCACTGGAGTAAATCCTTACCCTGCTGTTCTCCCCGCCACCCATGAAGCCCGAACCTCCCTGCTGGCGAGGGTGAGCCTCAGCCAGGAAGTCTGTCTCCAATGTCCTCCTCCCCACTAACACGTCTGGGTGCCTGAGACCTCCCAAAGTGTCACCTCTCTGGGAGTCTGCTCTCTCCAGCACTCCATGCCTCCGACCTTCCTTGTCACCTCCCCATGGTCAAAATAAATCTCTTTCTTTCTGCCTGATTCTCTAAGCTCATGTACAAAATGGCTGGGTGGCCTCTCCTGGACACCACATTTGCATTTTAATCAGGCGCTGGGGCATCATCTTGAGGCAATGCTGTGAGTTGAGGGTACATCAATGACAAAACTCTCAGCAGCAGGTCGAGGAGTGGGGGGTGCATGGGGGCTGGCAGTCCTGTCCGAATTGCTCATCGATGCTACTCGAGGGCCCCTGACTTGCCTTCTTTTTGGTGATGTGACTGGTTTATCAGCAGGAACTACTCTCTTGCCATCACTCTTGGTCACCAGGTCCCAAATGTGGGTCCTAGAGGAGCTTTGCAACTGATTGATGCCTGGGATGTATAGTGTGACCTCAGCCCATCCCTAGGCTGGAGGATGTCTCAAAAGTTACTTGCATCCCGAGTTAAAGGTGGCATAAAAGATTTGGTTTACTCTTTCCCCAAGTATCTCTTGAAATGGTTAGTTTTCTGCAGTTCTTTTAGTCCAAAAAAAGCTTCCCCTAAGTGTGTCCCTGTAGGGATACATTTAGCCATTACTACCTGTGGAAAGAACCCTTTTCCAGAAGAGCCGAACTTCTGGTTAAGCTACACCCACCTGAAGCCAATTCAATCTACCATCCAGTCAATGTAGCACATGACAAGACTCAAGTCAATGGCTTAGTGTAGCACAGACCAGACACCAACTTGCCTTAAAACCAACAAACAAAAAAGCATGTATACCTACATGTAAATGTATTAGATATACACCATAATAATATAATGTGAACATTATAAAATACACACAAAAATTAGAGATTTGAGATTGAGATATATATTTATATATAAACTTATATATAAATATAATAAAATAACAAAAAATATAAAACTATTGTCAAACCCGTCTTTTCCATCCACCTAGCTGATAACTTCCATACTCCCTGGGCTGCATAGACCACCCTTTGGAAACTGTGGCTCTAGAAAAATATCTGCTGTGAAGGTGATCTGTGCAATTTGTGTCCATTATTTTGGAAACTGACTGTGATAGGCACAAGCTGAACTTCTGCGCTTGAAGGTTATTGGATGACTGAAGCCTGCCTTCCTTCAAAGGCAAGGTGGACTGTGGGCCCAAGCTTAGGAGAGGGAACGCTAGCCCCACCAGGTGGGGCATTTTCTGTCGTCTCACTGACAGGTCTCCAGTGCCTGGATTCTTGCTTGGAACAGAGAAGATCTCAATCAAAATGAAATGGTTGAATTGAATCAGTGTTGTTTTGTGCCGAAAACAGACCAGTGGTTTATCATCTCTACAGATAGCTCATTTTTGGTAGTCAGTAAATTTTAAAATATACAACTCCATACTCCCTAGACCTTTCCTTTCTTTCCTTCTTTTTTCTTTCTTTTGTTTTTCTGCCTCAAAAGAACTTATTTGAAACATATCACAACCAATAACATTTAGTAATCTTCAAGAGCAAAATTCTTCATGTTTTATATGCTCATGGGTAGATCTTAAAGATAAAATCAGAGCCAAATAGATGTATATATTTGGTTTAGACTCTCATACTTGTTATCTCTTTCATAGTTACCACACTCTATTACCAAAGCAACCTGAATTACTGCTTTAACTTAGAAAAGTGGAGCTATTTTACAGATGTGGTGATAATTTGCACAGCTGCATTGCCCTTAGACTCTAAAACTTAGGCTCAAAGGGTTAGAGAGTTGAGGGGGCCAGGGATGAGCCCTGGGGACAGGAGGCAAACATGGGAAGCAGGGCTGAGCTACGGGTCATCTATCAGCTGCCGGAGCCAAGATAGGCTCGAGGTGCACCCTCCCACTCACTTTTATTGCAGTGTCTTCCGTGCCAGCCTTCCTGACATTGGCACTTGCTGGGCTCATGACAGGTTCCGTGGGTACCGCAGCCAGGCTCACAGACCGCTAGAACCGGAGGAGATAGAAAGTGTTTCCTGAGCTTTCACTGTTCAAGAGAATTAGTTGCTTTTCCTGCAGTTCTTTAGAATGTATTAGTTTGGGCTTCATCCCCTTTTGTTGTTTTGTTGTTGTTGTTGATTTTTCTAAGCCAATCTCCAGCTCTAAGTCAGTTTGGGACTTTCTGAAAAAAGGCCCGAGAGAGATGGTAAACTAAGCTTGATGCTTCTGAGTCACAAAAGATGCTCAGTAGGACTCGGAAACTGCTGGAATGGAAGCTCATTTTCCTTAAGAAAACCCCCAATAGTTAAAAAGCTGAGTTGCTCATGTGTGAATGTGTCCGTGTTTTCACATGCATGGATTTAATACATTGTCTTTGTTCTAGAGAAAGGGAACAAAGATGTCCTTGAGACAGGTTCATGGTGATGCTTAGGCAACATGCAGGAGGCCCAGAAGTTGTGTAGGAGGAGATCCCTGAGCTCGAGCTGATTCTGCGGTACTTACTGATTCTGGGTACTTACGCTTGGAACAGAGGTCTCCTTGGTAACCTTTGGAGCACTTACATTTGCTTTTACCAATGCATTTACCTCCATTTCGACAGGGCTGCGGGCATTTGCCTGAAACAGAGAAGGATGCAGATAAGCCAGGAACTCAGTGCTTCATTCAGAGATATTCACGTTTTTCAAGGGAATTGCAGGGCTTTGAGAGGATAAATACTTTTAGATGGCATCGATTCCCATTTATTTCAGACCTGCTCTGGCTTTGATACCGTTGGAGTTTCATTCTTAGAACAAACGGGTTAGTATTTTCACTTGTGATTTCTAATGGATATCTGTTACGATAAATGTGTTGCCCACATGCTATGTGTATATAACTTTTTTGGTAAGCAGAATAAAATTCTGTTTTGCAAACACTTGTAATTTAAGATACAGTACAGGTTAAGATGTGAATAAACCACCAAGTGATCTCTCTGAGTTCTGACTTTGAATGTCACTCTTTCTAAAAGCAGACCTACACCTGTGCCCAGTGGTATCTTTCCTAGCCAAGGATTCTCCAGAGAGCAGGGCTTGCATGCAGAGAGTTTCTTTGTTAAAGTGATCCTAGGAAACCAGAATGGGGGGACAGGGAGAGGAAAGAATGGAAGGAAGGAAAGCCAACACAAACGTGTGTGTGGGGGTTGGTCATCACTTTAGGCAACCAGGCTCTATCCTGTGCGATTCTTCTGAGAGGCCGTGGACACTGCACCTTCAAGTTACTCTTAAGAAGAGAGAGGGGAGGATTTGTTCATTGGCACCTGTCTTCCATTGGTTGAGGGTCACCCTATGGAATGACTTCCTCACACCTCCAGTATGCCCCTATGTGAGTGCTGACTGATTTTGTAGGACTCATAGGAGTCTCTGGGTAGAAAGCAGAAGTGTGGAGCAACTAAGATGGGGTACCATGAGGTTATGCCACCCAAAACAGGTTTGCACAGCAGTGACTGGAGTGAAAAGCGGGTTGAGAGGAGATATGAAGTAGGGCACCAAAGAGGCCCCATACCACACCAATGCTTTTTTTTCTAGAATGTCTTAGAGCCTCAAAATACATCACTCTTTCTTTTATGTCGGTGCCAAATGAGAATTGCTAATGTTTTCACAGCTCTTTGGGTTACAGGATTTTAGAGCTGCAGTAGGGCCTTAGATGTAAAAATGATAAAATGATAGTCTTTTATTCCAGAAGCTATTTATTCTCCCTCTGCAATCTAGAATTTGCCATTCAAGGCTGGGTGATTTGAAGAAGTAGAAGAAAAAGGGTGGGTCACCCAGAGCTGACTGCATCCCGTGACTAGCATGATGGCATTCCAGAGAGAGCAAATACCCATTAGGTTTTGGGAGTGAAGGGATTTGGATTTTTTTTTTATTGTTGTTCTTTTTCTTTTTTTTTACATTTCAGCAGAATACTCATTACAAAGGTCTCAATACATAAGGGGAAGAAATGAAATCTTTATCATAAAACACACTTTTATTCTCTAAGCTCTTCTTTTTATGGTCAAAAGAGCCTTCAAATGAAGTGAGCTACTATGTTTTACGAGCAAGCGCTATGTTTGATAAACATAAATTCCATATGCAAATTATTTTGCTGAAACACTTTACTTCTCTTTTCACTTATTCACAAGGACCTTCTCCAATGTATAAATTCAGCAAAGCAACATTTAGCCATTGTGCAGACAATAGAGACATAATATTGAGATGTTAGAGTCTCTCAAAAACCTGGAATGCCATTATACCTTTAAGTTTTTCTGATGCAGGGATGTTCTAGAAACAGGCATCAAATGACCTTAATAATAGAATACTACCTTTTCACTGACTATTAAATATTCAAAAGTGTCCTTTTTGCTAAGACAATGCTAGAATAGCATTTACTATTTGGTCAAGATCCCAAGTCTTACCTAAAGCAAAGGAATGCCTAACTCAATTTCCATTTGTATCAATGAAATATCTGACCTCACCATATGTACCAAATTGGATCCTATCACAGTATTCTGCCATGCACTTGGGTTTTTCAAGTCAACAAGATGCGGGACAATAACCCTATGTCAGAAAAGATAGTACTTATTGTGAAATACTTGGTGACACCAATTTCCCCACATTCAATGAGAGGTGAACTTGGTAGCCAGGGATATCACAGAGAATGACTGGTAGAGAGAACCTTTTCATTGCTTCCATGGGTCTTTTATTTTCTTTATCAGAGGGAAGTGAGAGTGTTTGGGTTCACCACTGCCAGGAATAAGGACGTTCTCTCTTGGTTATCACACAGCAGAAATGTGACTACAGGTGACTGTCCCAAGGCCATTCCAAATCAAATCTTACGGAGCCAAAGCCTCATGAAGGTGTGACTGCTTTAAAAATCAGAATCCTCTAAGTGTCTTTAATGTTGACTCCCTTTTCCTGAAAATATTTTGCAATAAATTGTATCCACTGGACAGTGGAAAAGTAAGCCAACTTGAAAGATTACACATTTTTACCCAGAACAGACTAAACATTGCCTGAAGACAAACAAATTTTACTAAGTTTATATGTTAGCATTTTACTATAACCAGTGAGTGCGGGGGGTCCGGGGAGAACAATGAGTTAGGGATTGACAAAATAAGGACATTAAACTTCCTCTGCCCATTGGATGTAGGATAACTTAAATGTGTGACTCTGCTTCACATAGAAAACCAACAAAAATGATTTATAACAGTGCCAACAACTATCATCTCTGGGTCTTAGGATTATAGGTGATTTTTTTTTTTATAAGATTATTTATTTATTTATTTATGTGACAGAGAGAGAGATTACAAGTAGGCAGAGAGGCAGGCAGAGAGAGAGAGGAGGAAGCAGGCTCCCTGCTAAGCAGAGAGCCCGATGCGGGACTCGATCCCAGGACCCTGAGATCATGACCTGAGCCGAAGGCAGCGGCTTAACCCACTGAGCCAACCAGGCGCCCTTATAGGTGATTTTTAATTGTTTTATTCGGTATTCTAAATTTTTTTATAAAGAATACTTTATATGGAGGACTATTTTTTTTAGTCCCATAGATTTCATTTTATTTTTTATTTTTTTTATTATATTTAGTTAGCCAACATATAGTACATCATTAGTTTTTCATGTAGTGTTCAACAATTTATTAGTTGTGTATAACACCCACTGCACATCACAACAGGTACCTTCCTTAATACTCTTCAGCAGGCTACCCCATCACCCTACCCTCCTCCCTTCTGTAACCCTCAGTTTGTTTCCTGAATTCCAGAGTCTCTCACGGTTTGTCTCCTTCTCTGATTTCTTGCCCTTCATTTTTCCCTCCCTCTCCCTGTGGTCCTCCATACTATTCTTATGTCCCCCATATGACTGAAACCATATGTTAATTGTCTTTCTCTGCTTGACTTATTTCACTTAGCATAATCCCCTCCAGTTTCATACATGTCAATGCAAATGGGGAGTATTCATCCTTTCTGATGGCTAAGTAATATTCCATGGTATAGATGAACCACATCTTTATCCAGTCATCTGTTGAAGGGCATCTCAACTCCTCCCATAGTTTGGCTCTTGTGGACACTGCTGCTATGAACATTGGGATGCATGTTCCCCTTCTTTTCACTACGTTAGAGAGGACTTTTGTAAAAATAAGAATTCATTATGTTATTTTAAAACTTCATTTATAATACAGCATAAATAACCCATGTAAACTTTTTAACTGAAAGTTCACTGAAGATCCTTGGGATAGCTAGCTATGAACCTTAAGTAATGGGATAAATGTATACTCCCTACTTCCAGGTATTTCTAACCTTGATGTTATTTGTTAACTGGCAAGAGTTCTTAAATTAAGTCAAACTGAAGTTTGGGAAGGTATCAGTCCTAATAGATGCCAGGGGAAATGAAAATATAAGTAACATCAGAATATATACCTCATGAAAAAAATAGACAATAACAAGTATTGGCAAGGATGTGGAGAAACTGGAACCTTCATACATTGCTGGTAGGAATGTAAAATAGTACAGTGGCTTTGGAAAACAGTTTTGCAGTTCCTCATAAAATTGAACATGGAGTTCACATGTGGCCTAGCAATTCCACCCCTAGGAATATACCCGAGAGCACTGAAAACATATTTCCACACAAAAACTTGTACATGAATGTTCACAGCAGCTTTATTCACAATCACCCCAAACGTGGAAACAACCAAATGTCTGTAAACTGATGAATGGATAAACAAAAGATGGTTTGTATATCCACACAATGGAATATTATTCAGCAATTAAAAGGAAGTAATCATACATGCCACAACATGGATAAATCTCAAAAACATCATGCTAAGTGAAAGAAGTCAGACACAAAGGAAAAATGTTATATGATTCTATTTATATGAAATGTTCAGAATAGGCAAATCTGAAGAGATAGAATGTAGACTAGTAGTTTCTACTACTTTGGGGAAAGGGGAATAGGGAGTGCCTGCTCCCATGAGTACAGGGTGTCTTCTGACATCCTTTGACATGTCTAATGCCATGTTCTGGAATGAGACAGAAATGGTACTGTTCTTCATGAATATATACTGAATTGCATATTTTAAAATGGTGAATTTTTGGTATGTGAATTACATCTCAATTTTAAAATAAGAATTCATAATTCAATTTTTTGTCTCTACTATACTAGAGGCACTTTTCAACTCAAGATCCATTTCCGTATTTTCTTAGTACTGTGGTTCTTGTAATAGAAACAAGACATTTCCTAGAGGGATTTGAGAATAACTTGTGATAGGGATAATCAGGAGCCTTCAAAGGCCTACATTTTTAGTGTAGTAAGGGAAAAAAGGAATAGAAATCATTGTCTCTGCCAATGGAAAGTTGTAAACCCAAGGACATACTTACATGTAGAGAAATGAATCCAAGAACAAAGATTCATGAATATGATTTAGCTAAGTAAGTGAAGTCTGAGAGTAAGTGTGGGGAGAAAATTGAGGGGAATTAGTTCAGAGATATCTTTATCAGGGTAATTAATAAGAACAGAAACCATATCCTGACAATTAATTACATGTTCTATGGAAACTTCAGAGGTATTTCACTTGAACTCTATCAAAAATGGTTACTTCATCTACTACTCATTAAAGTACAAATAAATTAGAGGTTGAAAGATAAAATTATTGTTAATATTACTTAATTTTGAGCCCACTGCAACCCACTTCAGAAAGTATGGTGATACTAAACACAGCAGTATTTTACAGATAAAATATGGCTGGAAATGAAAATGCTATATTCCAGAACTTCCAAAAAGGCAGCAACAGGGCACCCTTAGGAGACAAGCTCACGTTCTTTTTCTCCTTCCTGAATGAAGCACTGGTGTTATCCATTTTCTGGATCATAAAGCAATCTAGGATGCGGTTGACTCATTGCTGAATTTAATAGGAAGATTCAGCGATCTGCTGAGGGTTACATGGCTGGTAGGAGGCAGAGCCAGGATAAGCAGTTTGAGATCCTGATTCTGAAAACAATGACTATCTACCACATTCCACCCTTAAGTTTTTCTTTCTTTCTATGGAAGCATGACCAAAATATCATGAAGGCACAATGAAGACCTAACTGCATTGATTTGAAGTTCACAGCTCAATTATTTTTTTACCTGAATAAACATTCATGTGACACTTCATCAATCAAGATATAGAGCATTTTTCGTACCCCATAAAGTTCCTCTGTGCCCCCAACAACCAACCTGGTTTCTACTATCATCCATTAATTTTGCCTGTTCTTCAACTTCATAAAAATAGAATCGTGCAGTATGCACTTTTCCCTTTACTTAACATCTGTGTGGTTCATTTTTGTACTGTGTGCTGTTAGTTTGTTCTATTTTTTTAAAATTGTTGTGCACCCTTTCTCCCCTTTCCTTGAATCTATCCTTTCCTCTTAGATGGGTTACTGGCTCTAATTTAGGGAAGAAATTCTATGCCTGCATGTAGGTAAAAAATCCACCTGTCCCAAAACTCTGGTCTACATTTCTAGGCTGAAGCGAGGGGCTCTGCACAATGAGAAGGGGACAAACTCACTAATAAGAAACAACACAACATGCCAAATAATACAAACCCAGATATGACTGAGTCAGAGTGTAGGCTCAGAGTCATCTGGCGCCCACTGCCCCACCTTTAGGAAAAATGAAGATGACCTGAGACCTTGGATAAGCTATTCATTGTCTCTGGGCTTCAGTTTCCTCACTGAAAAAATGATGGGGGTAGGTGGAGTACTGAGGCTCCCCTCCACCCCCCAGAAACAAAGAGAATGCAGAAAGTCAATACTCACTTATTTCACACTGTTCTCCCTCTAGTCCTGGAGGGCAAATACACTTTCCAGGGTAGAAACAGGTCCCTCCGTTAAAGCAGGTGGTTGAGCAGTTTGCTATTAGAATGGATAACATGGGTAATTGCATTAGAGAGTAGGTTAAACCTTAAAAAAAAAAAATCCAACTTCACTTAAAGTGAGGTGATATTTCTGAGACATCTGCCTCCTGCCCATTTACTTAGTCAAGTAAGCCACTTTGCAAATGCAAAAATTGTAACCAACTGCTTGATCATTGACAGATTTCAACAACATAATAGAATAGCACATACATTATATACTATTCTCTCCCTGGAGGCTTCTATTTTAGAGGAAAAAAAAAGGCAAGATGTATAAAAAAAAGTTATGTTTTTATTTTCTTGTAACTATGCCCTTAAGAAAGGAACACTATAAACACCCTAAAATATTTTTTGACGTTAAAAGAAGAGTAAAAAGGAGAAGACTTATTTTAGAATAGATAAAAGGGAGAAAGGCCATAAATACTAGGAGCTGGCAAAGGAGAAAGCAACTTTTTCTTTTTCCCCCAGAACAAGAACAGAGATTCATCTTATGTAATAGGGATTTTAAAAAATAGACTTTTATGACATTTGGAAGAAGGAGTCCTGGTGTTTGGGAAAGGACAGACTGTCAATCCTCCTCAGATCCCACAGGAATGGGAGTGTGCAGCAGCTACTTGGACAGATTATTGTGGTGGTCCAATTAACTAGATTTTCCAGGCAATAATCATACTGTTTGTAATTCATCCTAAACCCTGTCTTTGTGTCAACTTCTGGAATTTCACTGCTTATACCTAAAATAAAGGGAGGACAAAAATGGGGACAAGGGTAGAGTAAGTATCTAAAAATAGACAGGTTGGCTCCTTCTAGAAAAGAGATGAAAATGAGAGCTTGGATTCTCAGCAATTCCAGTTATAGGGCCTATTTGTTCTTGTTCTATATAAAATGGGCCAAAGTTGGCTACAGATGAACAAATGCTGAAGTAAGCTTCCAGTAGGAAAATCAGAGAGGAGATCCAAAATTTATATGTATGCTTTCTTTGTGGAAAAGCAGTCCAACCTGCATGTTCTGCAAGTATCGTGCTTCTTAAATGATAGAGCTTTTTGTTTAAACCACAAGGATCTGCCCTCTTAAGGCAATGCTGTACTTGCTTTGGCAAACACAGCCTCCCAATGCAGAAGGGAACAGCAGCATTTGGGTATAGAATTTAGGATTTAGGAGAACCAGCTCTTTGGGCTTCCTCCTTGCTAACTGCTCCTAGTATTGTTACGGCAGGACAGTTGTTTTTACAAGTGTGATTCTGTCTCCCCACCTGTCTCTGTGTCTCCTGGGGAATGAAGAAGAGACAAGAAAACATCAGGATCAGGGTCTGCTTGGCCAGAGCCTTCTGGGCACTACCCCTTCTAAAGAATAGAATGGGATGAACCTGGGAGCTGAACTGTAAGTCTCAGAATGATGACAAAGCTATTTAAAGAATGTGGCCATGCTCTTAGTATTGGTACAATTCTTTACAAGCTTCTCTACATTTCTGTTGTGCAATGATTCTGGACTAGGAAAATGCACAGAGGCACCAGGTAACTTTCACTGGGGCTGAGGGCATGCCGAGCCAGGGCTTAACTTTTCATTTCCTAAAGCTGGCAACAGAAGTCCCAAGAGCCACCAAAAGTTAATCTTTAATGTTGCTTCAAATATGTTATGCTCAGCTCTAGTTCTGTGCCAGTAATTAAGCCATTTTTCAGAAGCTCTATACTCCCTCCTGGATGATAAATGCATCTTTTTGTTGAGGTAATAAAAGCCATTATTTTTTAATATTCCCAGATCTCCAATGAGATCAAGTGGAATTTCAACAGACTTTCCAAAAGAATAATAATAAAAAGTTACTGGAGTCTAAGAAGTAGGTAAAAGTTTTCATCTGAAATGTAAAATATTACAAAGTGTAAAACATACTGGAATCCACATATTTTCCTTCAACAGTGACCATACAGTGTTTGTGACTCCATAGCATTAGAAAAACATTGCAGTTGGCACTCCATTGTTCAGATGACACCAATGACGGTCACATCTCAGTAAGCAGCCCTCACAAACAATCTCTTTGAACCTCTTCATACCTGAGTTCTTCATCCAAACCTCTGAGGGATTTGCTGTTTCCTAACAAGTTTTGTGATAATCTGAGCTTAATTCTACGTTACGAATCGCCCAATTTTGGAAGAGCGGAGATGTTGAGTGCTAAATTTTGACAAATAAATTTTGACAAATAAAAAGAAACTTTTTTTACTCACTGGCTCTTCTTATCTTGTCCTTAGTGTTTAACCTTTATGAATCCAAACTTAAGTTAAATCCAATACTCTAGTTTTATATCACTTAAAAATAAATGGTAGAGATGGTCACAAAGATTATCTCCCCAGCTTGGGGCTGGGGAGCCAGGGGTAGTGGCTTAATTCCTAATCTAGAGATCAGAGGGGCACCTAGGTGGCTCAGGTCATGATCCCATGGTCCCAGGATGGAGCCCTGCATTGAGCTCCCTGCTCAGCAGGGAGTCTGCTTCTCCCTCTCCCTCCATTTGTGCTCTATCTCTCTCTCTCAAATAAATAAAAATCTTAAAAAAAAAAAAAAAAGTTTAGAGAAGGGAAAAGGTTGACCCACAAGGAGATAAAGTCATCAGCCCAGATGCAGAGTCACTTGAGGAGGAATGGGAACCCCAGCAGGTAGCCTGAATGACTCACAGGTAGGGTGTGAGTTTGGGCCAAGCTACTGGAGTTCTGTAAACTTCATTTCGCATCTCTGAGAATGAAGCAGATACAACTTTACATATCTCAAAAGGCTGTTGAGTGTAAAATCAGAAAAAGTTGTGAAGTACTTTATGTATCATGGAAGAGCAGACCCCTGTGAATTATTCTCTGACTCATGCTGAGGGATTCTTCCAGGAGCTCTTCCTTCTTTTTAAAAAAGTGGTTCATTTCAATCTTAATTGGTGTTGACTGCATGATCACTGAAGAGACACTTCTCAAAACTAACATAGCTTTTCATTTCATAGCATGTATTTATTTAAAAAAAAACAAGGCTCTACTCACGCAATGAGAGTTTTTGACACAAGGATAATGTCAATAAATAAATACACTTTGCATGATATTATTTAAGTTTTTACCCCCATGAAAGATGTGAATCAGGCAAAACAAATTGGTATCTTGTAAAGCCTATAGACCGTTCAATATTTTAGAGGCAAGTTTGAACCCACTTTCTGAGAGTAAGCCTGGCGAAAGTGCTGCGTCACAGGAAGGCGGAAGACCATCTCTCCCGGCTGTCCTCTGTGAGCAGATCATTGAATTGGCAGTCAGTCGGGAAAGGTGGAGCAGGTTGTTTCATTTCAGTCTTAGAAGCTCACCCATAAAACAGAATGAAGACATACCCAAACCTCACGTGGTCCACAAAACTCCATGTTCCCCTCCCGTCAAGTTGTCAGTGGGAGACAGCTGCCCAGTCTGCACCTGGGACAGTCACCTAGGTAGGACCATGAGGCACATTTCTGTCCATGGAACAGAATAGGTGTGGAAGTTTTGGAAATCACTTCTTGGGATTTTTTTTTTTTTAAATCAGTGTCTACTCCAGTCTCCTTCTCTGCTCACTGACTGGTTCCTGAAAGTCCCAGATCTCTAGGTGGAAGGTGCCAGGATCCTCGAATCATAGCATGGAGGGCAGCCCCGCTCACTGTAGGGATTCCTGCACTGGAGCATTCTGTGAGTACAAGCAAACTTCTAGTGTGTTGAACTACACCAAAATTTGGGGTTAAAGTTATTATAGCAGCCAACGAAGTTTTACACCCTAATAATAGAGCTATTATGGAGAGTGATGGTATATCAAATATACTTCTTTTAACTAAACATTTATAAAGTAAAAAGAACCTTGTTCTTAGAAAGAAACCGTTACCTTTATCACAATTGACTCCATAGAAACCAGGTGGGCAGATGCAGAACCCAGGAGTGACACAAAGCCCGCCATTCATACACCGTGGTGTGCAAAGGGCTGAGAGAGAGAGAGAGAGAGTGCTCTGATTAAGGCCAAGTAGGGTTTTGGGGAAGGACCATTTCGGAAACATCGATAATACAATAGCTCTACATTTTTTGATCTTTGTGGTAGACTCTAAGGTCTTTAGAGATACAGGTGTGCTTTTATGCTTTTATTATTTATGAATTGTAAATGAGGTGTTTTTTTTTTAAATGAGGTGTTTTTAAACTAATTTCATAGGTGAGAATTTTAGAATTGTTCCATTTCGGTGGCTGATGAAAATTTGCCTAGAATCATTACTTTGATTAAGACATGGGTTTCTTAAGATTTTAAATATTTTTCTGTGCCCTATTTCCTACATCTTCTAATTCCAAAATATAGGCAAATGGGAAAAATTCTTGTGTCTTAGTTTTACTCTCATCAAATAAGCTGTTGGTATTTAAGCATTCTGTGGTTAGTCCACATTTTCCTCTTAACTCTTTCATATAATAGTAATTTCACTGAGATAGATATACTTACAATACAAATAATTTTTACCATTTTTTTTTTTTTTGGCCTCATAGTAACTACATAACTCAGGTGTAGACTTAGTTGTGAATCAAGTTACTTTGAACTGGAGTAGCTACTGTCAAATCAATCATAATAATTAGCTTTTAAAATCCAATTTAAGTGGAGGAGAAAAACTTCAAAACTTTCATAAGATTATGCCAAGGCATAGTGTGTATAATAGTGAATTAGGGATGGGGGTGGGTCGTGGCCGTGAACAATGCAGACATTGTGCTAACATTCTCTGTCCCGTCGCCATATATTGGATTTAACAGAAAACCACTCTTAGAAGTACTCTCCAACTGCTCTTCTGCGGCTCTTTAAGATTTTACCAATTTTATGGTAGGACCAGCAAAATAATTTCAAAGATTGTGTTAAGAAAGCTTATGTGGGGCTCTTGTGTGACATCAGTTTCATTAGGAAGCAAGGGAGGGTAGCTGGCTCTCTCCGTTCTTTACCTTTCTCACAGTGAGGGCCATAGAATCCATCAGGACACTGGCAGATGCGTCTTTCATTGCAAAAACCTCCATTTCGGCACCCTCCTGGGCATTCAGCTTCACCAAAGAGAAACATGGTTATATGGACACCTCTGAAATTGTGTTGGGTGAATTACAGCAAGCATGAAGAGGTTAGCGGTGACCTTTACCTGCAGTGCCCTGATTATCCTAATTTACTGAATACTGGTAAGTTCTACCTATATTCTCTCTCTGTACCTCTTGTGCTTCACTAAATCCTCAACAAAGCCAGATTTTGCATCTCTCAAATCTACTTCCAGCAGTAGGGGGGCTCAAGGAAGAAGGCAAAGCAAGCTTTATTCTGCCTTCACCCCCACCTATCAATCTACTGGACTTTCTTAAATTCACACTGAAATAAATGATATGGCCCACAACGTTTACTTTCAGAGGGTGGAATGGCCTTTTGGTTCATCTTTAGAGCACTGAAGGCCTCTAGAGCTTAAATTCTGTGCTGGAAAACCTTGCATCAAGATGGGGGGAAAAAATCTAGGCCTTCATGCTTACATGGGCATCAGGGTGAGATGCCTTTGCCTGGCAGACATTGTTGTTATGACGGTGGTACCCTGTTCTCTGGGGAGGTCGGCAGCACCAAGCTTGTGGTGGGGGTGGGAGTGGTATTGCCTTAACAGGTAGTAGTTGCTGGTAATGCCTGGCAACCTTGCTATGAAGTTGGGGACTCCCAAAGATTGTGTTGGAGGAGGGGAAGGAGAGAGGTAGAAGAGATGGCTTTTGAAGGGGTATTGGTAGTTAAAATTGTGAGTGGTGTCATAGCAGAGAAAAGCTCTTAATACCATACTGGACTCCGCAGTAACCAGCCCCTCTACACATTGGTGTGGTTATAATTATACCAAAAAATTATCTGTCTGTCTATTATCTATCTTTTTACCCATATCACACCCAAAAGCCTTCTGAGCCTTCTCTTGATGGGGATTACTGATTACCTTGTTGACATGTTTTAAAGAAGATAGCATTTTGAGGCGTCTGCAGGATGGTGTTGCCTTCAGAATTCATTACAATCACATTCACTTCAAATGCTGCCACTCCATCTTGTTTTCCAAGACATGGGAAACCAACTTGAACAACTAAGGAAAAAATAAGTATAGAGAAAGAGTTTATCTAGTTGATTCCAGTTGCATAGAAATCTTGGTAAGAGAGACAAAGCAAAGCAAAAATGGTCACATTGCATTTTTTGATAGTCTTATATCTCCACCAGAGTAGAGACTGTATTTTGACCATATGGGTGTTTTCCACAGAACTTACATATCATGCTGGGCGGAGAAAGAATGAATGACTCATTAGTTTGTGCTCTGCTAATATGGAATCTGGGATTTTTTTTTTTCCTAGTCTGGGCTTGTACTATCTTGAAAAAAAAAAAAAAAAAAAGATTTTCTTTAAAAATTAAAGGTGCAAATAGGCAACACAGATTGATTAATTAGGGAAAGAAACCTTGTGGATACCTTCACCAGCCTCCATATAATCCAAAAACAGCTAAAAAACAGTATTCCAGAATCTATTAAATAAAGACCCATAGACACTAGTTTATTTTTACTTTGTGTGCCTGAAAGTTTCACAATATTTTCTTTGGAAATATTCTACAACTCAGACTAGACTCTACTTGTTGGAATGAGTTTGTGAAGCTAATATTTTCTCAGCTATTTGTTACTATTAAGGAGTGTTCATATCTTGGGGATCTAGAAGGGAGTTTGGTATAATAAAATAAGCTTATATCTAACCGTTTAGGTTCCTAATAACAAGCTATTTTTATGTGTGTGTGAGTGTAATGATCACTCGGGGTATGTAGATGTTGACTTAGCAAAGAGTGACAACTAATGATGATGGTGTACTGGGAGAGCAAGAAGGCCACCAACTCTGGAATGCCCACAAGTCAGTGGGTGGAAAATTGATCAAGTCATTGGCTAAGAGAGAGATTATGTAAATTTATTCTTCTTCTGTTTTTTAAAGTAGGCTCCATGTTCATGTGGACCTGAGTTCAAGACCTGAGCTGAGATCAAGAGTCAAGATGCCTAGTCAACTTAGTCCTCGATTATGTAAATTTCTAAAATCCACCAGATTATCGTTAACATATCCACTGGGGAATACTGATCTAACTGATCCAATAGGCTCTAGTTCTTTCTTATAAATAGGAAGAAATTTTGCTAATAAGTAGATATTTGAAATTTTGCTTCATTTTGTTTGTATATAGCAGGTTATTCTTACCAAGCTTGGGGAAGTCGTACCAAGCCAAGAAAAATCCTTTCCCTTTAGAGTTTCCATAAACCTTTCCCCTAAGCTCATAAGACGGAATGATTTGGAAATTGGTTTGCTCTTCCATAAGGTGTTGCACGCAAGCTGGTCATATAATCTTTTCAATGCGCTTAACAACCAAAAACCCCTCTCAAAGCTTTCACATTGTCAGTATTTATTACTGTGCCATTCTCAAAATAATAGGTCTTTCCAGTTCTCCTGAATCTTGAGATCCAAGCGTTGCAACTAATCAATTAAACAGTAAAAAGGAAATACATTTTAACAGAAATAAAAAGAGAGAGAAAACCAAAATTGTGCCAGAAGTTTCAAAGTAAAATTGTCCCTGCTGAAAGCCTTGCTTTAATGAAATCTTAGACACAAAAATGCCAATTTACAAAACACAAAAATCCATTGTAGGGATTTCCATTTCAAAAAGAAGCAAGAGTTGACAAATTTCTCTTCCAATGCATTTTCACTTGGTTCAGTTATAAAATTTTCAAACTATTGTTTTCCAGGTGCATCTATTTTTCTGGACCTTACTTAGCCTGAACTTCACAGCCCACTTAATTCTTTAAAAAAGGCACTTCATGGGGCGTGTGGGTGTCATAGTCGGTTGAGCATCCAGCTCTTGGTTTCTGCTTAAGTCATAGTCTCAGGATTGTGGGATCAAGCCCCATGTCTGGCTCTGCACTCGGTATAAAGCCTGCTTAAGATTCTCTCCCTCCCTCTCCCTCTGCCCCACTCTTTTACCTTTCCCTCTCTCTCTCTCTCCCTCTCTAAAACAAAAACAAAAATAATTTATCAAAGCATTCACTCATATAGCATATTTATGCCTAATTCTGTCAAATGCAAAAGAAAAGTCTTTTGTATTTTTGAATGAAAAACTTTAGACAATCTTGGCAGATAACTAAAGATGTAGCATCATTATTTTCTTAGTAAACCATAGGTAAGCTATCTCTAAGAGTTATTGTACTAATCTAAAATTATGTTCAATTCATATTAATATTCATATGAGATATTTTCCTTCTTCATCTTTTAAAGATCTAACAATCTAGGTTTAAAACTGTGCTCATTTTCCTTACATATTTATAATCACAACTTAGCAAATTCAACTTCAATTAAAAATGAAAACATCACAATTACCCTCAGCCCAGGTGGAAAAGTTTTACCAACAAATACCTATTTCTTTAGAAACAAGAGGTATGTCAGCATAATTATGGTCTGAATCTCAATACAGAATGATTTGAAAGGAACTAGGAAATAAAGTTTAAAAGTTAGGAGGCACATAGTTTATGAGTTTCAATGAATTAACTTTTAAAATAAAAGTAGAAATTAATAAAAGATATGTAAATAACACTAATTACATTTGCTTATTTTTCCATTTTAAAACTTGAAATAGAAATTTTATTTTTGTGTGTGTGTGTGTAAATTCTACCCGTCCTCCTTTCTGCTTATATATTTTATTTATAAGACTATTCAAGTAATACAAATTATAATTATAGTTTTTAAAATGTTTCCAAAAAATTTGCTTAAAAAAAAAAACACCAAAACACCTGAGGTGCCTGGGTGGCTCAATCAGTTGCGTGCCTGACTCTTGATTTCAGCTTGGGTCATGGTCTTGGGGTTGTGAGATCAGGCCCAACACTGGGTTCTTTGCTTAGCAGGGAGTTTGCTTGAGATTGTCTTTCCCTCTCCCTGTGCCACTCCCCCCTCAAATAAAAACACAACAACAACAAAAAAAACCCCACACCTGACTTTTAGTTGTAATTGACTTTTGTGCAACTTGTGCTCTACCCAAACTAGATTTCTTTCTGTTCCTCAGCATGTGGTATATGGCGGCACTGTCCTGACCGCACACCCACCCTGCTGCTTGGAATATTCTTTCTCTTCCTTTTTGTCCAGTGTCCTCCTACTCATCTTTCAAGATCAAAATGAAACATTTCTGTCACTTTCTCTGTAGTGTACCCACAAAGAAAAAGATCTCGAAGAAAAAGCACAGTCGCCCTACTTTCAGGGAATAACAGACACGTGATAGTTACGTTGTGTTTTTGCAACAATAAGCATCTGAGGAGAGGGCCGCTTTCACCGAGAGCCAGATGAAATTAGTCCAGATGTCGTGAATTCCAGGACAGTCTCGATTGTATAACTGAAGCTGAGGTAAACTAAAACAACTCAGAAAAACGGAAGCAGATTGAATGTAACTCCCGTGGCATTCAAGTGCACACAGATGTGAAGCTGACTGCAACAAACTGACTCGTACACAGCCAATGTATTCCTATTCCACACAGAGAGGAGGGTCTCCAGGCACTAGAGCCACTGCCCTGAGGAAGGACAGGATGAGAGCGAGAGCGCACGCGCGGCACCACGTGACCACAAATCGCCGGAAGACCGTCATACGCTCATCGGTTCCCCCAAGCTGTGCTCACCGCCATTGGTTCTCTCAGCCAATACTGAGCACCCTCCCTGCTGAGGTGTGGGTTCCCTGCAGCATTAGCACCTACTGAAAAATGTCTAGACATGGAATTCCTGAAATCTTTGGTTGAAAAAGAAGCCTGCTGTCTTGGGTTCATGGTATGACAGAAGCTGTGTTCAAAGAGGTAAAGCCTTGGCTTGATGGAAACTGTTTTTTGTTCTCCAGTTTTACTGAAGCAGCCTGCAGTTTGTATTTCCTGTTTTTATTTTCTTCAGATGCCAGAAGGCAGGCCCTTTGTAACTGTTAAAGATCAAGAATGTTCTTGTTCGTGCAATGTTTAGGCATCGAGGAGTCTGGGGGGATGAAAGAACGACTTAGCCGCGTGAGGGTATAAAACAGACCAGTAGAATAATGAATACTAGCTGTATGTTTAGGGCCAAAGACACACTGATTTGGTTACTTTTTAATAATTCAAGGTACCCTTACTGCTCCTACTGTGGGGACTGAGCTAATAAGACTAATGAATAACTGCCCTGCAACGAGCTAAAATTCCCATAAACTTCTTGCACCTGCATTTCTGCAAACAAGTCCCACATCTGCCTTCAAAACCCTATGTTCTGGGGTACGGGGGTTGGGGGGGGGTCGTATATGCAGTGTGTGTGTGTGTGTGTGTGTGTGTATGCGCACGCGCGCGCTGCACACGCACATGAGCAAGTCACCTCAGCCCAGAAGGCTTACTCTTTTTATTCCTACCTTGTCCAAAACATCAGTCATTTCCCCCTAAATTTTGTGATTTATTAAGATTCCAGATGATTAGAAATTGAAATTTTATCTCAGTATGGTGTGTTAAAATATTGGCACATCATATATTCAAAATTTGATTGTTTCAGTATCTGAAGAAATAGAATTTCAGTAAGCTTTTTTTTTTTTTTTTTTTTAACTAAGGTGAATAAGGCTGGGAAGATTTAGGTTACAAGCATTAAATTGGAAACTCAAAGATGCAAGATTTATTGGAAGTTCAACAGGTGTAACTGAATAATTGATTTAATTATTTAATGGGCTACAATGAACTTGTGTTCCTTAAATAACCAGAAAACAGCAAAGGAAAAACTTAAGAATATAAATTGGAAATTGAGAGATCTATTATGTATTTATTTTACTCCTGACTGCATCTAAAAAGAAAGAGCAAAAAATATGATTGAGAAAATTATCTTTGACTACAAAAAAACACTGTGTGACATGGCATGAGACTGAGTAATGGCCACACTCCAAGAATGTTCTTGTCTCCGTGATGTAGCAGTATGTGATTGCAGTAGCAATGCCCTCTGTGTAGATCAGTGATGCCCATGGATCTGCAAGGGGCATCCATAGCTGTGGGGCTATAAATCTCAGGTGAGTTTATCTCCAGAATCCAAGGCCTCATTCCTTCATAGGACCTTTCTAGAACCCCAAACCCATCAGGATTGGAAGCAAATACTCTGGAAGGGCTGACTCTTGGGTCATCCCTGCAGCCCAGGGATGACCCAAGGGAAACCCAAATTCACACTCTTGCTGTCTACACCCACATGGGGACCTATGCCAAGAAACTGAAAAAACTCTGCTTATTTAGTCCCCAGCTCTTTCTGTTCTGGGATGTAAAAATAAAGATCCACAGGAAGTAGATGATGACCAAAACCTGAAAATGGACTTTATAAGACTATCTGATTTCTTAATTATTGCATAGATTTATAGGAGTGCTTATTGACATTTTCATTAGACATCAAAGTTATTCTAACATTCCTCTGGAAGAATAAGACTAATTTTTTTTTTTTTTTAGAAAGGACAGGGTTATGGTATCAGTTATTTAAAAATTTTATAAAACTAAAAATATTACAGTATTAGAACAAATAGTAAGCTATAAAACTCTATGTATGGAAGAACTTAATGTGAAATAAAAGGTATATCTTGAATCAATTCAACCTCTTATACAGGAAAAGCTGAATACTCAGGAAAATAATTCAGATGAGAGCCCTACCTCCTACTATTGTCAAAATAAATTTGATAAAATGCTAGAAGCATGTTCTAGTTATTACATAATTATCACATAATTGCTCTCTGAAGAAGAATTAATTTTTAAGCATAAAAGTAGTCAGGAATGGAGTGCCTAGGTAACTCAGTGGGTTAAGCCTGGACCTTTGGCTCAGGTCATGATCCCAGTGTGGGATGGAGGGCCCCCTCCCCAGTCGGGCTCTCTGCTCAGCGGGGAGCCTGCTTCCTCCTCTCTCTCTGCCTACTTGTGATCTCTCTCTCTGTCAAATAAATAAAATTTTTTTTAAAAAGTAGGAAAAAATGACAAAGGGAAAGATAGTTTTGATCACATAGGACTTAGATTCTGCATATCCTTGCCTTCAAAAAAATAATAAACTGAAAAATATACCAGAAAGTATAAACAGTAATATAAAAATAATAATATGTAATAATATAGAATATATAATTTATTACAAGTCAATAAATTATTTTATATTTTCAATATAAAAATAAGCATGGCTAACTGACATTTTACATTATATAGATAGAGGAAAATGTCTTCTACCTCGGTTGGAACAAAAAATATCAAATTAAAAGAACACTAAGAGGGACGCCTAGATGGCTCAGTGGGTTAAGCCACTGCCTTCGGCTCAGGTCATGATCCCAGGGTCCTGGGATCGAGTCCCGCATCGGGCTCTCTGCTCAGCAGGGAGCCTGCTTCCTCTCTCTCTCTCTGCCTGCCTCTCTGCCTACTTGTGATCTCTCTCTGTCAAATAAATAAATAAATTCTTTAAAAAAAGAAAAAAAAAAGAACACTAAGAAACCTCTTTCCACTTTCTAAGTCAGCAAAAGAGTTCCCATGATTAATAACGCACGTTGATGATGTTATGGTGAGCTAGGACCTCTCCCACACTGCTAGCCAGGATACAAATGGGCACAACCTTTGTGGAAAGTAATTTGGCATTTTGGCAATTTTTTCTAAAAGCCTTTGGAAATGCTCATAGTTCATGTCCTTTGACACAATAATTGTACTTCTAAGAATCTACTTTAATAAAATAATGAGATGAGCTCTAAGACTTTGATACAAACATTAATCCAGTAAGTATTTTATGAAGTCCTGTTCTGTGTTGGGCTCTGTGCTGGCAGTCATGATGAATAATGGGCTTTCTACTCACTGACCATCTATTACTTTAAAAACGATGTTTATTGTGATATTCCTAGTATGAAAACCCTGAAAACAATCCAAGTAACACACAATGAGGGAATGAGTAAACTAATTATGAGTATGTTCATAAAATGGATAATAAGGACATCAAAAACAACTTTTGGAAAAATCTAAAATGACACTGGAAAATTATTTTGTTGAAGTGTTAAAAGCCCCCCCCCCCAAAAAAAACCAACTATAGTGCAAAATCAAATATATATTCTATTATCACAACTATGGAAAAATTTATATTTCTAGATGAGAAAGAAACACACATGTATTTGACCATGTTAACATAAGTGATCTCTGTACTTCTCTGAAAGTCATGAAATCTGGTCTCAGCTTCACTGCTTATTACTCATATATGACTTTGGGAAGTCAGTGAAGCCTCAGAAGGCTTAGTTTTCTAATTTGTACAATGGGGTGGTAATTCTGGCCTTGACTCCCTCCCAGAACTCAAATTGGAGAAGGCCTGAGCTGCTGTTTTACATGCTGAACATCTCCAATTTTTTAGTATATGTGCTGCCGAAGCGAGCACTACATGCTGAACATCTCTAAACAAATACCCTATACTGTGTTTTCTCAGCAGAGAAGGTAGATTAGCTCTGATATGTTAACACATTTCTCCCGCTTTTCCATTGTCTCTTTGCTCCTTCAAATTCTTATTTAATACAATACTCATTTGGGTAAAGTTTTTCTCAATGTATCCCATTTCCCCCCAATCACTTGCTTTGCATCTTTGCCACATTTATGTGCACTACATTAATTCATAATAATTATTGGCTGGATATATCTCATGTAATGACTTTCTTTTTTTAATCTGGAATTGCTTATGAACCAGGACTATGTCAAGTCTTCAGCAAATTAGGAAACAGCCATTTTGTTACTCCCATTCTTACTTTCTGTCCAAAGGAGGTAGGGACATAATAATCGAGCTGCCCTAAAATCATCGGATCTCTTCAGGAAAACATTCCATGATTCCTCTGACGGATGACTTCCAGGTCTTGAAATTATTTCCATCACCATTACAAGTGTAGACTCCACCCCCTCGCAAGGCAAAGACCACCCACCTGATGCCTTGTGGGGCACTGTTCCCAGCAGAGGGACATTGATGGTTGGGTCTGCCATGATGCCTTTATCCAGGGAGCGTAAGGACAGGAATTCATAGAAGTATTCTGCCTACAACAAAAGGCATTGACAATCAGTACCATGGGGACCATGGAGTGTGAGAAGGCATTTCTTAACTGGTCACTCCTCTGATAGGAGAGTGACATTTTTCACTACAGGAAATCTGGAATACATGACCTCTGAAAGTCTTTGTAGGCATAACTCACTCTTCTGGATTTTAGGACTCTAGAATTGGACTCTGGAGAGAAGGATGCTTTAAAAACATTAATGACATCTATCCAGTATATCCATAAGGTGGCTTTTTAGCTTAAACAATATTATTTAGTTACTGTTTCTTAAAAGGATTTAGGAAAAAAGCTCTTAAGGAAACAATTGGTATCAAAACAATCGGCAGCTAGTCCTTAGAAAATCCATCTCAGCTTCTTGGGTCATTCTTTAATTCTTTAATTCATTCTTTAATTCAAATTTGAGGTGAGTCTTTTGATCAGAATTTGGAAAGCTGTAATACGTAAGGGATAATGAAAGCAGTAAGCTATTGGCAAAAGAAGATATGAAAGTCCAAAACTAATGACTTTGTTGTGAATATTTATTTTTCAGTATCCTTCCCTTTGGCACGTTTACATTTAAGGTCTCAATTTAATTATGGAGAGAAAAGCCTAAAAGTGTAAAAACCACCATTGCAATATAACATCCTGTAAAATTTTACATTGTAAACATTTTTCATTTTCCCACTAAGTCTAGTAGAGAAAATGGTACCTGTTATTTGAATAACCACAAAATACTGAAAATGGTGAAGTATAATCTCCCTGGAGAGCTCTGATGCTTAAGTGATTCTCAGCTGGGTTATTCAAAGGATTTATGATGGAATTATGTTCTTGCTTGGGAATAAAGAGCAATCAATAAATAGTGCAGATGCCAAAATGAGAGGTGAGCTGAGTGGCTCTGCAGTTAACTGTAGAGATATGCAGAATTTGGATGGGTTAATTAACTAAATTATGAATTACATAAACATGGGCTAAAGTGACATTTTAAAAAGGAATATGACCTTTCCTATAGTCAGTATCAAATTTATTTCCCAGTATGGAGGATATTAAGAGATACCTGGTAGACATTCACACCATTTTTTGGCCTTACATCATAGTGTCAATGTGTTAGGGATTAAGGACTCCATGGGAGGATGATAATGCAAAGGGGTGATCTCAGCCGCTGTGGGGACACTGGCTCTTTGGGCTGTGGCAGTGTTCTAGATGACCATCATGTAGATGAGCAACAAAATGTCATCAATTAATTTTACTAAATTCATCATTAGAAAGGCCCTGAGGATAAAGAGTTTTAAGACTGTCATTTCCTACCCTGTTTGAGGGAAGGCAGAGAATTACAAGAAGTTTGATGAAAGAAAGGAGTGTCATCAGGAACAGTATTTCAATTTGGAATGGATTCCTTTAACATTATTTCTGACCCCGCAATAAAGTCAACAACTATTAAAAGTGGGCTCTTTAGTGTTCTGTGAATCTGGGTGTTTTAAATGACCTCCACCAGCTGCACTTACCTCTGTGCCTCACTAGATCATGCTTATCACTTAACATTTTATTCTAAAACATATTTTAGTTGGCATTATGAAAGGCTTTAGTGTTGTATGCCCTTACAATTAATAACTTCGGGTAATTTGTATTACTAAGTACAGTAATAACTAGCAAACAATAACACAACAAACACCTGTGTAATGCATACCCTGTCCCAAGCCTTATTTTGAACACTTGTATTAACAGTACATATAATGATGGAAAAGAGCTGAGTGAATAGAGCATAAGCATGCCGAAAATACATTTCAGTGGCTAGATTGCTTCAAATACCACAAGTTATCATTTGCTGTTCCATAATTATATCTTCAAACTTTGTCACATTATAAGTGAAATTTATATGGATGATATACTTAAAAAGGGCATTAATAAAAAAATACCATTAAATATAAGTTAAAATGTTTTTGAAACATTTTAATGTTTCATATTAAAGCAGTGATTGTGTAGGGTTGTTGCTAACTGATTTTTCCTTTCTTTTATAGTGAAATAAATGCATTTATTTAAAAACAGACATTAATTATATACCTTGCTTCAGTTCTGTGTGGCTGATGAAAATCACTGGCTCTATTTGTATAATTCTCATGATCTGGACATAGATGAAATATTCTTGGACCTCTATTTGGTGAGACTCTGCTCACATAACAATTTGATTTAAATCTCTTTGCCTTCTTGAAAGTGTGCTTTTTTTCTTTTTTTGAAGATTTTATTTATTTAGAGAGACATTGTGAGTGGCAGGGAGGGGCAGAAGGAGAGAGAGAATTCGAGAAAACTCTGTGCTGAGCGCAAACCTGACATGGGGCTTGATCCAAGACCCTGCGATCATGACCTGAACCAAAATCAACAGTCAGTCACTCGACCAACTGAGCCATTCATGTGCCCCTCCTTGAAAGTGTGCTTTAAGAAAATAACATGTACTAATAAAGTAGCTTCTGAGTGTGTCTCTCAAGAACTTTTGATGATGTTCCAAGAATGTGGAACTGAAAGAATTTCACTCAGGGTCCAGAAACAACGCCATAGAGCCTCTGGGTCTCCTGTTGTTGCTTTTGACTATGGCCATATGAAGTAGGCTGGCAAGGTCAGAATCCATTATATTTGATGTTAGAGTTTGTAATTAGCATTGGCATGACTGCATAGCATGATGCAGCTAGGCTTAATGGATTTGTCCAGACAGCCAGTATTCTTATCAATAACAAATTTCACAGTAGAGATTTTAGGGTGTGCATTTGATTTCTCTGAGAATCAGTAAATATCAGTTTTTCTACTGCAATTCTAAGACTGTATTCTAAGACAGGAACTGGTCAAAACAGTTTCTTGCTTGATTTTATCAGCAATAGACAGTTTCCAGAGAAAACCTTTGAAGGTTTTGTTCTTCTTTTTGAAGATGATAATGTTGTTGTAATTTCTGAAATTACTTCATTCTTTCCTTTATAGTTGGTATATATATTTTAAGGGGGTTTGTCCATCTACTGTTTTCATTGCCTTCTTTAAAATTCCAATTTGAAAACTACTTAAAAACTGACCAACTCTGATGGACATTGGGGAGGGTATGTACTTTGCTGAGCGCTGTGAATTGTGTAACACTGATCAGCCAGACACCTGTACCCTTGAAACAAATAATACAGTATATGTTAATTAAAAAAAAAAAAAGAAATTGGCCAACACTTTATCTCTGATCTTGACACTGACCTCTTTCATTGTTTCATTTTGTCATTATCAACAGATCTACCAAAACTACCCATGCCATATAAATATTTCTACACATCAGTTAGATCACCATGTAGTAGAGATGACCTATGTTCTTCATTTAACCTAAGTATTAACTTCTGTGGCTTAAATAAGTCCCTCAAAGTCAAAGAAAAATGGCTGATAAAATAAATGATAGATTTATAATGTCATAGTTTAAGTTCTAGACAGGACTTTCTGTTTTTAGTTTATTTGTAATATCATAAACAGTCCTAGTCTCAAACCTCTCCACTGGAAATACTTATGTAGGGGCAAATAAAACCTAAATTCTATGCCAAAGAGAACAACAAGCTTGCTTTAAAGTTTGGGAACAAACTTCACAGGTTGTAGATTTATTACTTAGATAAAAGGAACTCAGAGCATGAACTGTAATAGGGAGGTGGCATATTGGAGAGTCTGAAACCTCTATTAGGAAAAGTACATTTAGTTTTATTAAATGACACTAGTGGAAACTCAGGTAGAGGTAAGTAGTGTGCTTATTTGAGAAGCACATGAAAAGACTGCCTTGTATTCAAACAAAGAATGGGTCTATTCAGGAGAATAATTCACTTCTAAATTAAGTTGTTGAAAAACCTTGCTGGCCTGGCTCGCCATGCAGTAAATTTTCTTTTCATGGAGAAGAATAAAAGACACCCAAATATTATCAAGAGAGGAATGAGTGCTAGAGGCCATTTAACTTGCTTCCAAGCAACTTGGCTGAATGTTAAGGTTGTTCTTTCCAGAAAAGATGAAGACCTCATTTAAACAGCAAAATGGGACAACCCAGAAGGCCTTTACTCTGGCACTATTTCTTGGGTAGACGCAGAGAAAGGAAGCAGAGAACTGCATAACCATGGGGAGGAACAGAAAGAATCCAGTATTTCTTTTCTATCTTTGAAGTTCTGGGTTTGTGGTGCATACTTAATCTAATATATTAGCATGATAATTACAAGAGCCTCTGAGTTAAGAAATAAAGGTTCTTCATAAAACCACAGCTCTCAAACCTCTTTTAACTTCATGTATCATGATGCTGACCTAAGTGTTCATGAAGAGAACTGGAACAATAAAGGTATTTGATGTGTTCTGAAGAAAATTTCAGGCAATTCACAGATACAAAGCATACAGATGCCATAAAGCTGGAAAATTTACAAAGAATTTTTGTTGAGTGTTTACTAAACACTCCAGTCACTCTTCATCATCATTCTCACAAGAACCTAGTATTATAGCATGCATGTTGTGTTCAGATTAGCCAGGCATTCAGTACGAGCATTATTAGTGGTATCTGAAATAGCTCCTACACTGTATGTGAAGAGCAGAAAGAAATTCACTGAAGCAAGAAAGGAATAGAGTTCAATGCTAAAGTCCCAAACAAAATGAATCAGCACACCCAATGCTTAAAATAATCTGACGCCTGAATGTCTAGACCAAAAATTGCCGGATTTCACATTCTTCTCACATCTCACATCACAAGATGAAGGGCATTCATCTTGTCACCTCCCTGCAAAATTTCATCCTTCAAACTCACAACTCATTATCCTTGGATGCTGGGACACTCTGCTGATTGTTCCCCCATGTTTTGATTTTCCTGCACTTCCTTGTTAACCCTCCTCCTCTCAGTTCCTGATTGTGAAAAATCGCTAAGACTCAGGCCTCAGCTCTTCCCTCTGTATTCTATCATAAAACTCAGGCACTTGCACAGATGAAGCTGTTTCCTTTTGGGTCAATAATGCTCACTCAACAAGAACCATTCCCACTGCTTCATGGCTAAGCTCATGTACACAGAGCTTCCTTCATTACCTTTCCAAACCAGATGCTGCACATGAGGTCTTTGTATCTGTCAACAGTATTATCATTTTTCCAATAACAAAAGTACTGAACCTCTGAGTCATTGTTGTTTCCTGCCTCTACTTCATCTCCTGATAGCTGGACAGACACCAAGAATTTTATCCCCTCTCCTTGTATAATCTTTTGATTCTTCTCTGCCTTTCATTCCCACTGCTTCCACCCTAAGCCAGCCCTTATTTCCTCATACTGGTATTATCGTAACATTTTCTGAAATATCTTTCTAGCCTTCCTCTTTAAAATCTCTGCCATGAGGTGAGCCAATATATCTAGTGGAAACATCAGTTTTGCCATTTCACAATGCTTTTCTTTCAGCCCCTTTCTCTAGGAAAAAGGCCCTTAGCCTGATAAGTGTCCTCCACAGTCTGGTTCCAAATTTCCTTTATTTCAGACTGCTACCCAACAGGGATCCTCTTCCGGAGCTCACCTGGCCTGCTCTGAACACCCCATAACCATACCTATATTCCAGTGTTTTCACCTACACTGGCTGGCAACAGGACTCAAACCAGTGTGGCCCTTAGACAAATACTGTCCCATATTATTATTAAACTTTTCCCATGTGTAGATCATGTATTGTCATGTACAGATTGGAACTTCTATGGTTAAAGATGGGATTATATTTATCCCCATCCCCCCACAACTATGCTACTGGAGATTCACTCAGCATTGGGTACAGCCAGGTATTTAATAAATATTCACTGAATGAATGAATGACCGATTGAGAAGCATCCAGAGGCGTAAGACCAGTGCATTCCAGAATATTCTATTCACATTGTTATGGTGAAATGGCACTAGCCTATGGTTTTACTGACTGGGCATTAGCTTATCTGTTTTGGCAATTGCTTAATTACTTTTATGGGTCAAAAGGTTCTCTTTTACTTTGCTGGGTGGCCAGTCACCATAGCATGTATAGAGAATAGAGAATATTTTTGGAAAAAGAGCAAGGAAACAAACACTGACATTTGATATCCAGTTGATCTTTGTGTAGTTTGTTACTGTTTTATGGTTATTTAGGGACAAAACCTTGGCAGTGAGGCTCCAAGAATAAATATAAGCAGATAATGTAGATAAGGTCCAGTTCTGAAACATGATGTTGTCTAATGCTCTTCTGGTTCATAGTTCCAGAAGAGACGTGATTCCTTCTCTAAGTAACATATATATAATTTAAATTACATATAATTTCTATAATTTCAAGTTTATAAATTTTGTAAAACTGTATGTAAATTTATATAAATCTTGTCTTCTGCAAATTACAATATGAAATTACAGTGTCACTGGGAAAGGTGAAATATCAACAAAGACTTCTTTCATGACTTCTTTTGAAACTGGCTCTAAGGAGAACTTGTTTCAGAAACAAAATTAAAAAGCTCCTTTTCATGAAGAGTAGTTATTTAATTGTGAAACTGGCCTTGGCTTAATGGATGATGAAATGAACAATACTTAAAGAGAGAACACTTCTTAAAGAGACAATCTCGATCGGCCTCATCCTTCTGTTCCAGTAATTGGTTTTATCCACACTGCCACTGACCACAGTTAGCGGGCTGTGTTGAGGGAGTAAAGCTATTGGAATATAGTGGTAATATTAAAACTTCAAGTCCAAGTAAACACATCCGGGACCATGAAAGTTTTGTAAACTAAAACTGGCAGGAGATCACACAGTTTGGCTTCACATGCATCTGAAATATCTAAGACATTTTCCATCTTTTTCCTCCTACGGTTTGGAATCACCATTGCTCATGCAAACCAGAAACAGACCTGGCTATCTGACAAATCACTGGCTAGTCATTCTCTTTTAAGATTCCTAAAGATAGAAAAGCAATGTAATAGAGCACTATATTGCTGTTTTGTGTTAGATAAAACCAAAAGCCAGGGTTTTTTATTTTTTTGAGGGCGAGTAACAAGGAAGTAGAAAAGCCAAACACTGGGGAATGGAAAAGAGGTTTTTCTTTTTTATTTCTTTTAAAGATGGGAGGAAAAGGGTATCAGAATGGAGATAAAGTAGGCTTTAAAAATAGAGCCCCCCTTCAGCATACTGCTTTCACCAGACTGCCAAAATTTTCCATGGGAAGGGCAAGATAGGCAGGAGAGAGGCTTTTGAAAACTTCATTCCTGCTTATTCCTTGAGGCTTCTGGGGCAAGGGCCTCCTCTGTACAGTAATCCTGCCCTAATTCAAGCATCTGCAAAGTTATGGGTCAATGGCAACCCCAAAACTGGGCACGAAGAAAGACAGTATTGGGCAATACGGAGGAGTTGTAAGGAAACGTTTTGAGGAAAGAAAACTTTGTTCTAACGGGCATAGCTAGCACTCTGTGCACCAGGAAAAGTCCAAATGGGAGGCGTGGGAAAAGAAACCTCGGGAGCACAGCCACACCTTTCTCTTAGATAGTAGGATGGTATTAATTGGAGAACGCAGAAGGGCTAAGAAGGCAGTGGTATGAATGCAGGTGTTCTAGAGGCGATGAGAGCAGATTTCAGCTCTCGAAAAAGGAAAAGGAATACTTTCTCTGTTTTTTTTTCTTCTTATCTCAAGATTTATATTTGAATATTGCTCTTTTTTTCTTTTTAAATTGTGTTATTCACCATACAGTACTACATCATTTGTTTTTGATGTAGTGTTCCAAGATTCATTGTTTGCATATAACACCTGGTGCTCCATGCAATATGTGCCCTCCTCAATACCCATCACCGGGCTAACTTTTCTTAAAGCTTCAGAAGCAGTCATTGGGTATTCCTGTACTCCGGGCGGGGGAGAAGAGAATGGGCTAAGAGCTCTGTCTTGGATAATCATTTCACAACTGAGCAATTACCCTCACACCTCCTGTATTTATTTCCTGTGCATTTATTCCTCATCAGTATCTCATTCCCTTCATCTCCCTTTCATGCAGTTCACATGGTGGTGTATTTCAGCACATCACATTTTTTAGGACAGAATGACCTTTATAAAATGTCCAAATAAATCTGTGTAGCACATATAAATAGCTCCAAAGAGGCAAGACTAATGTCCCATTTCTTTCAGAGTTCTTTATAATGCATAGTCTCCTTTCCATTGATTTAAAAAAAAGTTTGAAAAATTTTAACTAACTTAGAATTATCAGTAGATTCTCAATGATGGCTTTCAAAATATTTAACATTAGGTCATGTTTTTCCTAGGCTTAGCTTCAGATAGTTTTCTAACATTCTTTAATATATTTTTATTGAATCCACATGGACAGTATTAACTTACTTCTTGATAAAAAAAAAAAAAACCAACAGGGAAAAAAACCACTGTCCTTCTTGACTTTGTGTTTTGAAAAAAAATACATTAAGCTATTTGGTAAATATGAAATATGTCTTAATTTGCCTTCTTTATTCATATAATCACAATTTCATGTATCAAAATACTATGTTACAAGATATCATCCAATGACCAGTTGTTCTTTTCCTATCTAAGAGTCAAACAGAAAAGTCTGTGATTTCATAGTTACAGATTTTCGAAGTCTAAAAATTTAGGGAACTAGTGTTACTAGCAGAAGATTCAAGTAGCAGTCATCAGTATAAATTTGCTTTTACTTCAGAAAAAGTGATTACCTAGAACATACAGTGTCATCAGCCCTTTTACTCTTGTAAATTCCTCTAGGTATTTGCTATTTTAAAACTGTTATTCATACACGCATTATTCATCCTCTTTAAGACAACAAGAAACTGAGGCAGAACTGAAGCAATTTCCCTGGAGGACACTGAAGATGAAAATCCAAAATCTGAGGACTGGCTAAATCTACTGCCCAACTTGAATTGCCCTCTAGTACCCCTGAGCAATTCTTTTTTTTATTTGATTTTATTTGTTTGTTTGTTTGTTTGAGAGGGAGAAGTGTTGGGGGAGGAACAAAGAGAGAGAGAGAGAATCTCAAGCACAGTCTCACAACCCTGAGATCATGACATGAGCTGAAATCAAGAGTTGGGTGCTTAACTGACTGATCCACCCAGACACCTCCCTGAGCAATTTTTTTAAACATCCCTACTCTCTCCCTTCTCCTACACACAACAATTCCATAGTTTCCTCAAAGTCCTCTGCTCTAGCCCTGATATCGATACTCAACTGATGACAATACCCTATTCACAAACAAAACAGAGATTGCTAGGTATGAATTTCTTTGAACTTTCCCTCCATCCACCTACAAATAGCCCACATTCACATTCAATCTGCTTCCTTCCCATATCCTCTGAGATTGGCTCTAATAGTAATGTCATCTCCCTCATGTATATTAATATGATTAAAAGGTTAAAAACCAAACCCTGTCTCTACCTGGCTACCTTTCTTCTTACCTGTCATTACAGTGCTTCCAGAAGGTCTATACTCATGGTTCAGTGTTCTTGCTCATCAGTCTTCAGCTCACTAGTAAGGCTTTTGCCCTCATCATTTTAAAAAAGATTTTATTTATTTATTTGAAAAAGAGAGAGAGAGCGAACGCATGATGGAGGAAAGGGCAGAGGGAGAGGGAGAAGAAGACTCCTGTTGAGTAGCGAGCCCGACGTGGGGCTTGGTCCCAGAACCCTGGGATCATGACATGAACCGAAGGCAGACTTTTGACTGACTGGGCCATGCAGGCACCCCTGTACTTATCACTATAAAATCTTCATAAAAAGTCACAAATAGCCTCCAAATTGTAAAATCCAATGAGCACTTTCCATCCATCCATATTCTCCAAAATTTTTTATTATAATAAAAAAAAATTTTTTTGCTCTGTCTATAGCAACAGTCTTTGTGAGTTCCTCTTCTCCTTCTCCCATCAGTCTTTCCCTAATGAACTTCTCATGCTTCTCTTTCTATGATGGCACCTTAAGAAGAGTTCTGAATGTGGGCCCATGCACCCTTAAAGAATCCATAACTTTTGTGTCCATATATATGTGACTATTTTTCTGGGGAGAGCAGACCCTAGATTTCATCACATTCTTAAAAGAACCCAGGACTCAAAACATAATGGTAAGAGCCACTGCCTTAAATACTGATGTTTCCAGGAAACAACTGCTGCTCTCCTCTTCTTGCTTCTCTGTCTTCTTGAGGGATTTTATCCATTTCTGTGACTTCAATTTATACCAACATTTCAAAGACCTCCAAATTTTTATCTCCAGTTTTCACGTTTCTTCTGAGCTTTAGATTCATATTGGCAGCTGTCTATCAGACATCTCTCCTTGGACTTAATATGTTTGGACCAAACTCATTACCTTCCTGATAAACCTATTCACTTAGACTTCTTTACATAGCACTATGATCCTGATTACTCAAGATATAAACTCGGCAGTCCTTCTAGACCCCCAACTTTTCTCTCACCAGCCACCTCCACAAACTCTCACTGATTTCTCAAATCTATTCCCTTTCTTTTCCTTCCCACTGTTATTACCAAAATTCAGATATTTCTCACACATACTCCTGTAATTGTCCCCTAACCTGTCTCCCTAGTAATTCCTGCGGTCCAGATTTATAACTTCAAGGCTAAATATCATTCAGTTTTCTTCCAAAATGCCACCTGGACTATACCACTGCTCCCACTTAAAAGTCTTAACTGTTTCTAATCACGGGGAAGAGTTTAGATACAGCTTTACAGCTGGTTCTGCCCACGGGGCTCCTTTCATGTCTTCCCTCACATCTTCGCTCCAGGTCTACCAAGCTTTGAGTTCATTGAACTACCATGCTTTCTCATGAACCTTGCTCCTGACTCCATGCCTGGATTGAACTCTACTCCCTGCTCTTGTCCACTAAGGAGACTTTGACTTACCTGTCTAAGCACAGACATAAAACTTTCCCAACCCAGATCCTTCTTTCCTGTACTTTCCCCCATATCTGTATTATTGTACTTCCAGTAACAGTCTATTTATTTGTCTTCCCCATTAAACTCTCCTCTATGGAAGGAACTTTGCCTATTCTTATTTGAATCCCCAGTGACTGACAGTTTTTATGGCACAAAAGCTGTTTATAAAAAATAAATACAAGTTCTGAGTCAAATTAGTCATACCCTAAAAAAAAGGGGTAAATCACATCTTACTGAAATTGTCTTATTTGTTTAGCTTTAAAACAAATTAGAAATGTCTTTTTGAACTATTATTTTAGAGGGAATTTAGAGGATAGAAGGACGAGTAAGACTATACCGCAAACATATAATCAGTGAAATCCAGGATATGGGAAACACCCAGTCTCCTCAACAAAAATCTGAAGGAAGGGGAAAAAAAGAGAGAGATGGGAGGGAAACCTAGAGGTTAAAAGAAAATTAAGGTTTATCAACTCGCCATCATGTGTGCACCTACCTTGAATTCTCAAATAAACAAACTTTAAAAATGGTTGACCTTTATGAGCCATAGTTGGAAATTTAAACAGTAACTAGACATTTGATTATGTTAGAAAACTATTTTTAATGGTTTTGAGGTTCTTTTTTTTTTTTTTTAAGATTTTATTTATTTATTTGACAGGCAGAGATCACAAGCAGGCAGAGAGGCAGGCAGAGAGAGAGAGGGGGAAGCAGGCTCCCCGCTGAGCAGAGAGCCTGATCCCAGGACCCTGAGATCATGACCTGAGCTGAAGGCAGCGGCTTAACCCACTGAGCCACCCAGGCGCCCTTGAGGTTCTTTTTTTAAAAAGGTTTTTAAAATCTTTCATAGATAAATACTAAAATATCTGTAGATGAAATGACATGTTACCTGAGATTATTTCAAAATAGTATGGGAGGGAGCCATGGGTAGGGAGTGTAGATAAGACATGGCTGGCCATGAATTAATGATTCTTAGATCTAGGTGATAGATAAATGGATGTTTATTTTTCTGTTCTGTCAATATTTGTACATGTTTGAAATTTTCCATAAGAAAAGTCTTTACAAAAAAGAAAAAAAAAAGCTTCATATGGGCATCTGTGTTGAATGAATGAGGTTTGATTCATGGAGAATAATGCATCACAAGTGATAGGGTAATGCTTCCCCCTTGGGCTGGAGTCTCATTAACGGCAGCTCCCTACTCACTCTGGTCCTACTACACCCACTTCCTTGCTGCTTCCCTAACGTGCTAGGTACACTCCCATTGGAGGGACCTGGCATGAACTATGCCTTCTGCTGGGGTGCTTTTCCCCAAGATAACCACATAGCTTATCCCCTTATTAATTTTATTCCTCTCTAGTACAGTAGCATCTCCTGGCTGTCTTCTCTGAAACAGCACCCCTCACCATGTATATTTTTATTTTCTGCTTTATTTTTCCACTAGCACTTATCACCCCTTGACATACGTTCATTTAAATATTTAAAAACTTCTGTGTCTCTCTTCTGCACTACAGGGAAAGTAAGCTCCACAAGGGCCATCACTCTGCATTCTTTGCTGGGCTCCAGTACCTAGAGTAGTGCCAGCACATTGAAAGTGCTCAAGGGGCACCTGGGTGGCTCAGTGAGTTAAGCCTCTGCCATCAGCTCAGGTCATGATCTCAGGGTCTTGGGATTGAGCTCCACATTGGTCTCCCTGCTCAGCAGGAAGCCTGCTTCTCCCTCTCCAACTTCCCCTGCTTGTGTTCCCTCTCTAGCTATGTCTCTGTCAAATAAAATCTTAAAAAAAAAAAAAAGTGCTCAGTAACTATTTATTGGATGGGTCAAAGAAGGAATGAATAAGGAAAGGTCAGCTAACCTAATGGTATCTTTTCTTTATCCTTGTTTATGTTTTAATTTTGGAAAAGTTTTTGTTATGAATTAATTAGAGTTAATTGACTTCAAAACCTTGCCATGATCAGAGCTGTTGGCTGAAATTGATCTGTAGCATAAAAGGCAAGATCTAAGAGAATCAAACATGCTTTTGGAAACATAAGCACAGTATAATTTTTGTTGTTGTTGTTTAGAGAATAGGTGTGTATGTGTGCCAGGGTTGGGGACATGGGCTGGGAAAGGAGCAGAGAGAGAGAGGGGAAAAGAGAGAGAATCTCAAGCAGTCTTTACGCCGCAGTGTGGAGCCCAAAGTGGGGCTCAATCTCAGGACCTTGAACTCTTGACCTGACCTGAAACCAGGAGTTAGACACTTAACTGACTAAGTTCCCTTGCCTTTTTTTTTTTTTAGCACAGTTAATTTAATCACAATTTTTCTGATCACATGATTTCTTTCTATTCACATGTTAATACAAGAAATTGGTGGTGTGAGATTAAACACTGAACTTATTTTTTAAAATTTTATTATCATGTTATTTATTTTTTATATTTTAAATTTTATTTCCTTTCATAAGTTTAGACAAATAGTATTATTATCAGAGTTTCTCAAAACCAGAGACTACGACTTCTTCCGCTATCCCCACCTGGCCTAACACTGTACTAGACAATACAGGTAATAAAGCCTATGGACTTAAACCAGTACTTTTTTCCAAAAACACCTACTCTCCATTGTTGTCTTTATCAGAAAAGTTTTTATGTCAATACAAGTAAGTAAATATGAGTGTTAGAAAACTTGTAGATAACTGAACAAATGTGTGAAGGAAGAGCACACCAGCAGAAAGAACAGTGGTCCCAAGTCTCTCAGGTGGGAAGGTACTTGGCACATTTGGTAAAGAGCTAGGAGACCAGTGGTGGCAGGCCCAGAGCGGGCAGGGCACTGTGGTGACCAGCGTTCAACATCACCCCGTCACAGGTAAAAGGGTCAGGTGCGTCCAGTGGAGGAATGCAGGAAAGTGCTCATAATGACAAGATCAGCTCTAAACATCCTCTGGTGCCAGAGGAAACACTGTAGGTGACACCAACGCCCTCTTACCTCTTGTCTCTGGTTTCCCCGGCCCCCACCTGCAGCCCAGCCTTCCAGACTTAGAGGAGCTGGAGGAGTCTATGAGAAGAGTCAACCATCGAACCTTCCAGGATGCTGCTAAGGGAGGGGAGGAATTTTAACTGTGAGTGAGGATTGAAATTTTAACTACTACAGAAGAGCGGATATTTTAATTACTGAAATGAGAATAATCTTAGCACAAAAGTAATCCGAGGACATTTTATTATCTTTGGCTAATGAGAGAAAGTCCAGGATCTGTCTGAGGAGTCATCCAAAGGCCCAGGGAGAAAGTAACCTACACCACAGGTTTGCAGGGGCTGATGTGAGAAATAGGAAAGTTGGCCCTATGTCATGACACAGGGCAGCGTCTTGCTTATTTGGTATAATAAGCCTTTGGGTCCTTACATAAGGATCTTAGGAGGCAAAGAGCTGGCAGCATATTTCCATTTGTAACCTCATGGTCTTTCTATCTTGCCCATTTAAAACATGCCAGAATATTAGCACAAAAAATGAACTATCCTTTATTTCTTTTTAATTATTATGTTACATATTAGCTTTCTCATATTTATTATTTCCTGTATAAATTCTTCAGTACTTTCAATTCCCCTTCCTGGATGTAAACCTAGTTGATGATCATGATTCTCTCCCAAGAGCACAGTGAATGACAGTACTTTGCAGTTAAAATAAACGGGTATGAGACAGACACCATAGTTAGTCAAGCTGATTCACTAAAGAAAAAAAAAAAGACACATTAAAGCTGAATCAACTGTCATCTTTCAGTGATGACTGTTGATCTGATGTGATGAAAGAAAGTTCATGCACATAGATGGGTTGATTTGGCCCCTGGATGGTCTGGAACATCGTTAACTCATACAGACTGATTCTGGCCCCGGTTCAAACTTCTCAGCCTTTGTTCTTAGGGCTCAGAAGATGGCTTTGAAGTTCAGGATAAAGTTCTTCTAACACACCATTACCAAAGAATAACCTTTTGATTATGATCTCATGAAAGTATAATCAATAACTTACATAAGTTAAAACCATGGCAAACAGTGATGGTCCTGTAATTGGACCTTTATGAATTCCATATGTTACAAACTCTGCATTAGCTAGCAGTCTTGCATAATACATATATTTCTTCCCCAAACAAAGCTGTTGAATTTTCTTAAAAGGCTATGAAACTTTTCACAGCTACTGTCAGCCTTGAACTCTTCAGGCCCCCGAGCTCGGTTGTGGGTACGTAACAGGCAGGATTTTTGGAAAGCTTAAAAGGATAAATAAGTATTTCTCCCAAATCCAATAGACACTCATTTGTGCAAAGCAATTTAATCAGAGCCAGTAACTTTTTACTTAATTGGACAGTTTGTGTGCTTTAAAAAATATTTCAGGGGGAAAAAGACCTCCAGCAAATGATGGTTAAAAACATAAGTAGAAAATGTGTTCACTTAGCAAAGTCATGTTCTCACGTAATGTTCTCAAATAACTAGGACCTGGCTAGGAAACCATTAGGCTGTTATCTACATTATTTAAGACTGATATTTACTTCTCTCTCTCATTAAGCTATATTACACATTACTAAATTTAAAATGTACGTGTTTAGCTTAACTGGCTTCACTTTGGGAGGAAGGGCACTAAACATGCAAGAAGGGATTTGGGAAGAAAAGTACCTAACCCAACCCATGGTCACAGTAGTTAAAAACAAAATAAAAAACAAAACAACAACAACAACAACAAAAACCAACAGAGTTTTCTGATAGATTGAAGGGGACAAAGAAGAGGTTTGAGTTGAAGGAACATTTAGTGACAGACTGAAAGACATCCAAGGAAAGATGAATCCTATCCTTTTAGACCAAACATCAGATCTTTAAAGAGAGAGGATTATATAAAGCCCAAACCAATAATTACAGGTGGGGGAAGAGGCATCAAAAGGGTTATTTTTGCATCTTAGCCCTCTCCTTCCCAACTACTATTAGCCCCCTGAGTGTTACTTTATTCGGTTTTGTTACCTGTTACCATGAACTCGTTTTTCTTTTGGAACACATTTGAAAATTGCCGAAGCAGAGTTGCAGGTGTGGGGTGTGCGCAAAATGGCCCAAGGTAATTGGGAAATACAGGCTTCCAGTAATGGAATGGATAAGTCACAGGAATAAAGGGTACAGCATAAAGAAACATAATCGATAGCATTTTATTGGTGTTCTATGGTGACAGATAGTAGCTACACTTCTGGGGAACACAGTGTAACATACACACTTGTTGAATCACTATGTTGCTTACCTGAAACTAATGTTACACTGCGTGTTGCCAAAGCTAATTTCTAGCAGATTTATACACTTTCAGATTCCTCAGTCCAACATAGCACCATTAAAGTAATCTTTGTGACTCTACTATCACTATATATACTTCTCTACCTGTAAATATGTTACCAGCTTTCCAATTAAAATTTGAATTACTGACTCACAACACATTCATTAAAAATGATATTTGGCTCCATTTCTCCTCTATTTGATTATTTGTAATTCCTAAATGCAGAGACTGTAACTATTTGCCATTCCATTTTCTTTTCTTTTTTTTTTTTTTTTAAGATTTTATTTACTTGACACAGAGAGAGATTGCAAGTAGGCAGAGAGAAAGGGGGAAGCAGGCTCCCTGCTGAGCAGAGAGTCCTATGCAGGGCTCAATCTCAGGACCCTGAGATCATGACCCAAGCTGAACGCAGAGACTTAACCCATTGAGCCACCCAGGTGCCTCTGCCAATCCATTTTCAATTGCCCAACTTTATTTATACAAGTATTTTCAAAGTCTTGCGTGTGTGCATGCGCACACACACATACACACACGTATACACACATGGATGATCAAAGAAGACCAGTACACCAAAGGGGAGAAGGATCAAGCTTTTAACATCTTTGGTTTGACGTTTTTTTAAGAAAATACCACTAAGCTGGTTTTTGTCCACTTTCTGTCCAGTTGTGACAAAAGACAACAGGCTACACAAAGAGGAAAAGAAATAGATCAACAGCGGGGGCGCCTGGGTGGCTCAGTGGTTTAGGCCTCTGCCTTCAGCTCGGGTCATGATCCTAGGGTCCTGGGATTGAGCCCCACATCGGGCTCTCTGTTCAGCGGGGGAGCCTGCTTCCCCCTCTCTCTCTGCCTGCCTCTCTGCCTACTTGTGATCTCTCTCTGTCTATCAAATAAATAAATAAAAATATTTAAAAAAAAAAAAAAGAAATAGATCAATAGGAAAACCAGATGTACACAAATCAGCAAGGCCAAATATGACCTAAATCATAATTTGTGTGAATTTGTGGAAACTAAAATATATTGAGAAATAAGTTTCCTGTATTCATTTTTTCTGGTCCCCCCCCTCCTCCAAGAAAGAGGAAAGGATGGCTCTGGAAATGACTGACCTTTCAGCATCAGTATCTGTTTTCATGGTTCTCGCAACTAGAAGAGTAACCTAGATACCAACATAGTCATAAGAAATCAACAACTAAATTTATGTTCTTCCTCAAAAGAGAGGACAGGAAGCAACAGAGAGTCTACCTCTATGTCAAAATCACTATTGATTGCTTCCCACAATCGGGAAATCCAGCCTTTACTCTTCTATGAGATAGCTAAACAATCGATTTAAGAGTTTAAGAGTGTATGTTACACCCAAAACATAACCTACATCAGCCTGGTACATATTAGGTGCACATATTGGGTGGTGTTTCATTCAAATTCGTCCTGGAAACCAATCTATCCAATATTCACCTTCATGACTTTCATAAACAAAATGTGAAGGTGCTCGCAAAAGTTGTAGAGTTACTTAAATTAAGTGGGCCTTAGTACTCTGGAAGACAGAAGAATCTAAGTATTCTTAATTAAAATATGACAACACTAAAACCAGAATTAAATTTGCAGGGACAAAAGGTCAACCACTGAGGCATAATGGAACAATTGAGACTAGGGAAACCAGATCTGGAAATCATAGTTTACCACAAACTGAAGATGAGTTAGCAATTTTCTGCCATATGGAAAAGGTCAACTTGATTATGAAACTTACTGTGTGTAAAATTCTTCCTTCATGTCAGGCATTAGCCGTACTGCTAGTATCTATTTACAGAACAAACTGGTGGCTGCTGGACAGGATGGGGGTGGTTCCACAGGTGAAACAGGTGAAGGGGATTAAGAAGCACAAACCTCCAGTTATAAAATAAGTAAGTCATGAAAACGAAAAGCACAGTAGAGGGAATATGGCCAGTGAGATTATAATAATGTTGTGTGGTGACAGATGGTGACTCTACTTACTGTGGTGAGCGCTGAGTAATGTAGAGAATTGTCTTATCACTTTGTCATACACTCAAAATGAAAATAACATTGTATGTTAATTATCCTTCAATTTAAAAAAAAAAGAATCGGGAATTAAAAAAATACTGGTATCTATTTTAAATGATATGCATGAATCAGAAGGATTTAGAAAAAAAATTTATTGAACCATAAGAAACTCTTAACTATAGGAGACCAACTGAGGGTTGCTGGAGGGGAGGCTGGTTGGGGCATGGGGTCACTGGCTGATGGGCATTAGGGAGGGCATGGAGGTAATTAGCACTGGGTGTTATATACAACTGAAGAATCACTGACCTCTACCTCTGAAATAATAATGCATTATATGTTAATTAATTGAATTTAAATAAAATTTTTAAAAAGTTTATTGAAACCATTTAAAAAGTCTTATGAAAGAGTGTTGTGAAAATTAAGTATTCCAAGATCTATAAAGAACTTCTCAAACTCAACACCCAAAAAACATAAGTCAAAAAATGGGCAGAAGACATGAGCAGACACTTCTCCAAAGACATACAAATGGCTAACAGACACATGAAAAAGTGTTCATCCTCATTAGCCATTAGGGAAATTCAAATCAAAAGCACATTGAGATACCACCTTACATCAGTTAGAATGGCAAAAATCGACAAGGTAAGAAACAGCAAATGTTGGAGAAGTTGTGGAGAAAGGGGAACCCACTTACACTGTTGGTAGGAATGCAAATTGATGCAGCCACTTTGTAAAACAGTTTGGAGGTTCCTCAAAAAATTAAAAATAGAGGGGCACCTGGGTGGCTCAGTGGTTTAAGCCGCTGCCTTCGGTTCAGGTCATGATCTCAGGGTCCTGGGATCGAGTCCCACATCGGGCTCTCTGCTCGGCAGGGAGCCTGCTTCCCTCTCACTCTCTCTGCCTGCCTCTCTGCCTACCTGTGATCTCTGTCAAATAAATAAATAAAATCTTTAAAAAGAAATTAAAAATAGAGCTAACTTATGAGCCAGCAATTTTACTACTGGGTATTCACCCCAAAGATACAGATGTAGTTAAAAGAAGGGCCATATGCACCCGAATGTTCACAGTAGCAATGTCCACAATAGCCAAACTGTGGAAAGAGACAAGATGCCCTTCTACAGATGAATGGATAAAGAAGATATGGTCCATATACACAATGGAATATTACTCAGCCATCAGAAAGGATGAATACCCAACTTTTGCTTCAACAAGGATGGTACTGGAGGAGATTATGCATAAGTCAAACAGAGAAAGTCAATTATCATATGGTGTCACTTATTTATGGAACATAAGGAATAGCATGGAGGACATCAGGAGAAGGGAAAAATGAAGGTGGAGAAATCAGAGCGGGAGAAAAACCGTGAGAAACTGTGGACTCCAGGAAACAAACTGAGGGTTTTAGATGGGAGGGGGTGTGGGGAGGGATGGGTGAGCCTGGTGATGGGTATTAAAGAGGGCACAGATTGCATGGAGCACTGGGTGTGATATGAAAACAATGAATCATGGAACACTACATCAAAAACTAATGATGTACGATCTCCCTGATATGAGGAAGTGGAGATGCAACATGGGGAGTTAAGGGGGTAGGAGAAGAATAGATGAAACAAGATGGGATTGGGAGGGAGATTAAGTGACTCTTAATCTCATAAAACAAATTGAGGTTTGCTGGGGGGTGGGGGGGTTGGGAGAAGGGGGTGGGGTTATGGACATTGGGGAGGGTATGTGCTATGGTGAGTGCTGTGAAGTATGTAAACCTGGCGATTCACATACCTGTACCCCGGGGGATAAAAATATATTATACAGTTTATAAAAAATAAAAAAATTTAAAAATGGGAAAAAAAGAAAAAAAAAACTAATGATATACTGTATGGTGACTAACATAACACAATAAAAAGAAAAAAATTTAAAAAGTATTCAGATTGATTACTTTTCCAAGTTCATTGTTGTCTATAGTTCTTCCTGTTTGTTGTTGTTATTTGCATATCATTCTGGAAAACCACTCCTACTTTGATGTAAATGAATTTTTGGTTCTTGTTCTCAAGTCCTAAAAAGTATAACAAAAAGAAACTACTAGATTTCATTGTAGAAAGGGAGATTATGGATGGAGAAAAAGTGTGGGCCATCAAAATGATGAAGCGCTGGATAGCTAAAGATGGTAGAGTTCTTACAGAAGGTAGTTAGAGATCTGACCCATATATTTCCTGTGAAGGCCTGAAATCTCTTCCTGCTCTGCTAATCTGTTGATCTTAAGAGACTCTTGTATTCACTAGCAGTTTCCCTGGCAGCTTTCACTCCTCAATCCTCCTGCTCTGGGCTGGGACATTGTCTACTTCTTTTCTACTTTTTCCCCTGCTGAGCTTTATCATTTGTTCACGCTACTCTGTACTGCTCTTCTTGATCGTTCCAAAATTTCCTTGTTCCAGAAAATCAAATCCTTCCTTACACTTATTTCTAAATTATCTTCCGCCCAGAAAATAAATATTTCCATACTACTCTTTCCATCAGACTTTTTTCAAGTATCATCTTGACATTTTTTTCTTTCCATCTTTAGTGCTTTTCCCCAATTTCCTCCAATTTTCTTCAGTTTGCCATATTTCTTTGGGTGATCTTCGAGGAAATTGAGATAACAGAAGTTCTAGTACCATGGAGAAAAATCATGTTTCTTAAATGGAAGAAGAAAGAAGAGGAAGAGGGGTTGTAAAGATAGTATTGGAAAAGGGGAAAGAACTCATCTCCAAGAAAGAGCCAATGAATTAAGAGAAGGACAACAGAACAAAAGGGTCAACACCCTTTGGGCTAATATCATGTTGTTCTTCCTCCATAGGCAGTAGATGGAAGACAAAAGCCAACCTACAAGCCCAGGTTTTTAGAAACAGGTTAGCATAGGGTCAGGTCAAATTTTCAGAGTCATGTAAAAACAATGCTCTTTTAAAAGATATACATTATCTGACGATAAACGCTTTGCAAATCTCATTAAAAAAATTTGTGTATATATTTCTTTTGATACTGTTGGAATTTCTGTAATAAGGGACCTCAGAGAGGTTTGTGAACAGGTCAGTCTTTTCACAAAGTCCCTCTAATGGGGAAATTAACACTTTAGAGTTGGAGAAAGTCTAGGAGATCATTTGGGGAAACTGAAGGCCAGGGAGGTTAAATTATATTTCCAAGGCCTGTCCTTTCCATGATACTTCCCTACCACTGTCTCTGTTACACTGTTCCAATTAAAGAGAAAAAGAACCCAACAGTGATATTAGTCTGAGTTCTGGGGCACTACTATTGTTAAATACCTACACATCCCGGGCCCTGGTGCTTGGTGGAATGTGTCATGGGCAGAACCACTCAGTGTCCTATCCCTATTGCCTCATCCTGCTATTCAGAGCAGTGACCAGCTCATCCAGCTCTGCCTCAAAATTTCACATCAATGTGCATGTGCTTGTGTGTGTGTGTGTTTACTGGACTGTCCAACCTAAAAACAGATCAACAGACTTCCTTATTCTTTATTCCAGGAGAAAACTTATGAGCAATTCTTTCCTTACACATTTTGTGGGACTGTTGCATTGTGATGTGGTGATGTTACCTTCTCACGGGATTAAGTTGAAGACTGAAACAAAGTGGAAAGCTCTGCTCTGGCTGTCAGAAGATACACATTCTTTAGCCAGCTCTGTTGCTAACTCTGGTCCTCGGAAAGTCCGTTACCACCTCTGGTCCTCGGTTTTCTAATCTGAAAACTATGGAGGTTGAAGGAACCTTTAAGATTCCCTTCCCCTCTAAGAATCTGTGATTCTGAGTGGAGGCAACACTTGGCAAGTCTTTTCCAGGGTTTAGCACAAATCCTTCCAGAGTGCCTCCTGAGCACTGGCAATGAACAGAGTTCATTCTGCATACATAACTGATAGAGAACTGGGCTCAATAAAGAGTTAGCTCTTGGGGCACCTGGATGGTGCAGTGGGTTAAGGATCTGACCTTTGGTTTGGGCTTAGGTGGTGATTTCAGGGTCGTGATCTCTAAGTTGTGGAGAATTGAACTCCATGTCGGGCTCTGCACTAAATCGGGGGAGGCGTGTCTGTTTCAGATTCTCTCTCTCCCCCTCTCAGCCTCTCACCCATCTCTCCTTCTCTTTCTAAAATAAATAAATAAATCTTTTAAAAAGTCAGCTCTTAATGTTGAAGTCTCGGGATATTAGTTCTGTGATCTTATGACCTAGCATCTGATGACTCATCTTCCCAGAAACGTGCAAACCTGGAAATATGCTGCTCAGAGATCCTTGAAGGTACACTTTTGCCTTTATCAATTTCTGATGTTTTCAAAATGAAGAGGTACTATTTTGATGACCAATACATGAGGCGGCTTAGAATAAGAATGCTTTCCCTCCATCAGACCTGTCCATTTCCCTTTTGTGTGCCATGGGCTCGCGGCAGGAGATTTTTCTCAAAGAAGTACACGAGGGCTCCAGTCTTTGAAGTGGCTACAGAAGATCTCTGCAGCACAGAAGCCAGCAGTTTATAAACAATAATTTCTGTCTACCTACCAGGACTTTTTTCCTTCCCTGAACCACTTTATTCCATGGAGAGTAAATTTAGAACAAGTTAACAGACACTTCAAAGTCTAAAATGCAGAATATTTACTCATCTCAGACTTCTGGTTCAGATGAAACCAGCTCTTTGGATGTCTGAGTACTTTTCTTTAAAGAATCCTCTATATCAACTCTTGCTCCTTTTTCCACTTGGATATACAGCTCTGGGAGCTCGGACCAGCAACTTAATTTGTTTTCTCTTTTATGGAACACCTTAAGCATATTTATTTGCTCAGAGTTCCCTTATTTTGATAAATGTGGTAAACATGCGATTCATTCTCTTAGAAAGTGCTATCTTCTAGCTGCTGATGACGACAGCTCTTTAGGTTTTAAAGGTGATCTACTTGCTGATCCTTCCCTATCCTGTCCCTTTGAAAATTGAGAAAATTATATCGCAGAGTGTTGGGAGAATAAATTCCTTCATATGTAAGAAATTTGTTTCAAGAGTATACGTGCAGAAATAAATGTTCCGAGTCCAGTCCCAAGATGGCGGCCACCATGAAGAAGGCGGCTGCAGAAGATGTCAACGTTACTTTTGAAGATCAACAAAAGATAAACAAATTTGCACGGAACACGAGTAGAATCACAGAGCTGAAGGAGGAAATAGAAGTTAAAAAGAAACAACTCCAGAATTTGGAAGATGCTTGTGAGGACATCATGCTTGCAGATGATGATTGCTTAATGATACCTTATCAAATTGGTGATGTTTTCATTAGCCATTCTCAAGAATAAACACAGGAAATGTTAGAAGAAGCAAAGAAAAATTTGCAAGAAGAAATCGACGCCTTAGAAGCCAGAGTGGAATCAATTCAGCGAGTGTTAGCGGATCTGAAAATTCAGTTATATGCAAAATTTGGGAGCAACATAAACCTCGAAGCTGATGACAGTTAAACATTTTATAATACTTTATTTTTAATTTGTTTAATAAACTTGAATATTGTTTAAAATGAAAAAAAAAAAGAAATAAATGTTCCAATCACTATTATTTCAAAACACTTCTGAATAAATATATATCTATATATGTACATGAAACACTCAGAAAAACTCATATATGTATTCATATTCGTTTAAAACTGATAGGAAATGGGTTTCCTTGCTATGTTAAAAAGGAGTGACTTATTTTAATCTTTGGGAATCACCCACTAGTTTTGTATTTGTACTTATAATTTGAAATTAATATATACCTGAAGAGTTCTGTGTTCACAATTAAAAATCACCCTTTGTAGTTTTTTACCTTTGACTAACCTTAACAACTCTCTCTCTCTGGAAAAGGAGAGCCACTTACTGATCCCTCACTGCCCCCTACAGTATGAAATTCCTACTGAGACAACTTGAAAAATGCAGGCACAAATCAACAGCCACCAGTACCATTTGGAAAGCTTCATTTAGAGGTTTAGAAATAAGCCACAGAAGAATACTAAAAAGGATATCCTTGCATAATTCTGTTGAAAGTATGTACTAACCATTACAAACCATTCAGCACTCATGGATATGCCACGTGTGGTACAATGATCAGGTGCTTTGACTCAGAAATTCCACTTGTGGAACTCAGTCCTAAGGAAGAAATCCTAATATGGAAAAAGCTTTATGCGTCGGGTTGCTCTTCACCGTGTTTTTAATAACAGTGAAAAATTACCTAGAGACAATCTAAGTAGGAGAATGTTTAAATAATCCACAGAATATTGTGTAGCCGATTAAAAAAAAATCATGTCTATAGAATATGGAATAACATGGGAAACTGCTCCACTATCCTTAAGCAAACAAAAAACAAAAAAGGGCACAAAAATCATTGCTTGAATGGAAAAACACTAGATGGAAAAACACCAAAATGTTAGCGTTTTCTTATGTGAGTTAACTGTACATGACTTCCCCTCTCCCAATCTTCCTTCTCTGTTTCTGTATTTTCCAAAGACTTTTAGAGGGTGTACTAGTTTATGATGGAAAAAAGTAATGAACTTAAAATAAAACTCTATGAGGATTCATAAAAAGAAATAGTTATACCCAGGAAATTAAGTACTGCAAACTCTAATGAAGTCCAGTTTATGTAACTGAGTAATGGGTTTTGCAAGTTATAATTACTACAAAGACAGTTCGCAGTTACCCTCAATTTTTAAGAGCAAGACAAAATCTCCAACTGGGTTCCTCAGTTCTTTGTAAAGAGCCAAGCAAAGAATAAACATTATCAATATCTAGAAAGGAACTACTATTTGAAGAAGGTCTTAAAAGGTAAATACTACCTAGTATTAATCATTAGTAATAATCATTAGTAAAAAGTAATAATCATTAGTAAAAAGATCTTAAAAGGTAAATATGAGTAATATGTATCAGTTATATTAATACAGCTGTCTGGTCTACCTGCCTCAGAGCTAAACTTCTAAAATCAGTTTATTAGTCAAATTGAAATCAAGCTAATAGGAAACCTGATAAAAGTTGCCTAAAATAGATTTTGGTAGATTTGACTGGCATTATTCAGGCCAAAAGTATTCTGAAAAGTTAATCCTGCTCAAAGTTTGTTTTATTTTTTGTTACAATGAATGGTACTGTCCAAGTTATTTTCCTTCTGTGATTTGAATTCAAACACAGAACCAAGAACAAGGCTGGAATGATAATGACTAATAAATCACAGACATTTTAGAACTGGAAGGAACCCTTTATTTTACAGATGAGAAAGAAAATGAACCACTTTTCTGAGGTCCCACATGATGGTGTGGCAGCCGAGCAAGGAGCCGGGTCTCCTGAGGCCAGCTCAGTGTGATGCTCTGAGTTCAGAGGCTGGGACTCCATCACTTAATGGTGGAATTTGGGCACCTGGCCAGCACACTCCCTAGCCTGGGATCCGGCTGATTACCTTTCTTTGGCTTCATGGCTCCCTCTTAGCACTAACAGCTCATTAATACAAAAGGAAGAAAAGACCCCACTTTTTTAGTGTCGACTATGTGTCAAGTACTTTGTACATATTATGCCACTGCATTTTGCTGCCAGTGTAAGAAGAAAATTAATGATTTCCTTTTAGCACTTGAAGAAACCAAGGCCCCAAGCATTTAAGTTGGTCAAGATTTGGCCCGTGTTGCTGTTCACTTCTCTTTGATAGTCACTTCTCTCCTGTTAGGCAGCTAAGACAGAGAAATCAGTGTATTAAAGATCTCCAGAAAGAATCAATAAGATAGATGTAGAGAGACAGACTAATAATAAATGGACAGCTAGAGAGAGAGATAAAGGAGGTAGATAGATACATAATAAGGAATTGGTTCATGTGATTATGTTGGGAAGCCTGAGATCTGCAGCTGGCAAGTTAAAGACCGAGAAGAGGTAGTGGGATAAGTTCCAGTCTGAAAGCAGGCAGGCTCAAGACCCCAGGAGAGCCAGCGTTTAGCTTGCAGGCAGTCAGGCAGAAGGAGTTCACTCTTGCTCATGGGAAGGTCAGCCTTTTTGTTCCCTTCAGGCCTTCACCTGATCAGAGGAGGCCCATCCACACTGGGATGTACCACATACCTTCACTTTACCAATTCAAATGTTAATCTCATCCAAACAACACCCTCACAGATGTATCCAGAATAATGTCTGACCAAATGTCTGGACATCTGGTGGCCCAGTCAAGTGGACACGTAACATTAACCATCTTATATCCTGTTCTCTGGTGCAGTCAGGGCCTGGACTAGGGAGTGGTGATCAAGGTACACAGAGTGTAAATTTATGGAGGTGCTCACTCCTAGGTTCACACAGGCACCCGGAGTGTGTTGCTTGTCTCACTCACCCTAGTGCTGGCCCCATGCCCCTCTCAAAAGGGCAGTTTCAATCACCTCCCTTAACTTGAAGGGTTTTATATTAAGGGGGAAACTTTCTACAATCATGTAAATACCAGTCTAGTAAAGTCTTGGCTATGCAGAGTTTCTCAAGGAATTGATGGCAACAAATATCTGAAATACCAAGTATGAAAACAGACAAAGGGCTATTATTTCTACATTTACCATGGCATGGAATGGTAATCCACTTATATTCTCCACTGAGAATGGTTCCATATAATTAAAATAGTATTTATCAAATGGGCCTTTATTTATTTTTATCAAAAGGTAAAAGTATTTCTATAAAATCACAAATGCAAATCTTTTCATGCATTATAGAAGAATGCACAGCTATTAAAGATCAGGTTTGAGTTATTTTACTTTGGGCTAAAGGCCATTCATTGCAAATTATCACAGTTATTCCTCGTATTTAATTATCTACCCAGTCAGTAATGCATAACTTCTCAGTTATAAGGACTGATGAACTCAATGAGACAAATGAAAGCATGTTTCAGACTTTAAGTGCAATACAGAAAGGTGTCACTGTGATAGAAATCTCTTACCTTAATTCAAGAGAGCTGTACCAATTTGCATAGTCTCCCTCACTGAGTAAATGTTCCCTTAAACCCTAGACAACATAGGACAGGCAATGATAACTCTCCAAATTCAAGCCTGCTGATACCCAAGAAATCAGATACATTTAATGACCAAACATTGGGAACCAGAGACAATCAGCCAGTCTGGAGTCAAGTGGACTTTGTATTCGTTCCATTTAGCTTCTAAGCGAGATCTTGACTTGGTTAATCTGGTATCTGCCTGGTAAGGTAGAACACTCTAAATGAAGCTGCTTCATTAAAAATTGATTTGGGGGGTGCCTGGGTAGCTCAGTGGGTTAAAGCCTCTGCCTTTGGCTCGGGCCATGATCTCAGGGTCCTGGGATCGAGCCCCACATCGGGCTTTCTGCTCAGCAGGGAGCCTGCTTCCTCCTCTCTCTCTACCTGCCTCTCTGCCTACCTGTGATCTCTCTCTCTCTCTCTCTCTGTCAAATAAATTAATAAAAATAAAATCTTTGAAAAAAATTAATTTGGATCAACAGATCAGCTTACTCTTGTGTGACACAGAAGTGAAACAATATATATTTCCATATCCCTACTTTGGCATCCAACAGCCACAGTTCACACCCAGGCTCTACAGATGACTAAGGTATGATCCTGGAAAAGTTACCTAATTTCTCAGCGCCTCAGCCTTCTCATATGTTTTATTTTTTAAAGATTTTATTTATTTATTTATTTGCCAGAGAGAGAGAGAGAGAAAAAGAGACAGTGAGAGAGGGAACACAAGCAGGGGCAATGGGAGAGGGAGAAGCAGGCTTCCCGCTGATACCGATACGGGGCTCGATCCCAGGACCGTGGGACCATGACCTGAGCCAAAGACAGACACTTAACTGACTGAGCCACCCAGGCGCCCCTTCTCATGTGTTTCGATGGAGATAAAAATAGTATCTTCAAGTCACAGACTTGGTCCAAGAATGAAATTAGGTAATCCATATAAATTACTTAGAATAGGAGCTGGCTCATGGTAAATAGCTCATCAATGACAGTTCTTGTTATTAGGTTAAATCACATGATATTTAACCATTTTAACCTAGTACACATGACACTGTCAAGTGAGTGCACTTAATATTTACAAAAACCATGCTATTTCAGCCTCCTTTAAGAGTGTCAGCTCTTATCGGTCAGCATCTTATCTAGCTCATGTTCCACAGCACATGGTGTGTGTGCCATAGACTCTCTAAAGAGTAAAGATCTGATTCAGGAAAAAATATTTGTTTTAAAGAGCTCAGGTTGCAGTTTCCTCATGGATTCTGGAGTCAGATTACCTGAGTTTAAATCCTGGCCCCACTACCCACTAGTTGTGTGACCTTAGGCAAGTTACATTACCTTTTTGTGACCCAGTTGCCATTTCTGTAAAGTGGGAATATTTGTAGCCCTTATCTCGTAGGTTGTTGAGTTAAACTAGATAGTGAGGAAAAGTGATCATTAGCACAATGGCTGGCACATAGAATACCATATTAAGTGTTAGTTATTTCCCTTTTTCTCTTCCCCTCTTCCCTTTTCTTCTTCTCTAGTTTACCACACAGTTTTATACACTAAAAGATGATTTCACAATTCTAGAAGTAATCTCTTATTCTAGCAATGAACTCTCTTCTCATCAGAATATAAAGAGCAGAGTACCAGGAAATGCCGTCTGTGATACTTTCATACTTTTGCTACATATTTAGGAATCAAGGTTGAAGAAATGCAAAGTGGCTCATGGGGGGGGGGGCTGAGAAATTGGGGTGTGTGGGCACATGGGTTGCAGGAAATTAATGTTGGTGTCTAGTGGAGGTCAAGGGCCTTAATTCATGCTCTTTTCAGTGCCAGGTGGCAATGTTTAATGTCAAATTGAGGAAGGGGGTAGTTTCCCTATTTTGGCACAGGACATCAAGTTACTCTGAGAATGTGAGGCCTATGGAGATTACAGTCCTCTGTGGCCCCTTGAATCTTTATAGCTCAGGGAACATGGAAAGGCTGAATCTAGAACTGACAGGTGGGTCTCACCTGAGCCACATTGTAGCAGCAGGGGTCAAGATATCTCCCTCTAGGAGGGAATGTGCAGATTCCTTCTAAGAACTCATTGAAATAGCTGATCTTCACTAGGGAAGAAGCAGGGGTAAATCAACCAGAGACCCTACATTCCCAATGGAGAGGACAAGTCAACAAACTTCAGGGTATAAATGCAAGGCAGGACTCCCCAAATGGGAGCTCATAGACTTAGAGTTTCAGGATATTCAAGTTACAGTGGGAAGGTAGGTTGTAAACCATTATGAAGAAAACTTTCATTGATAAAAACAATTAAAAGTATTCAGGAACATCTGCCCTATTAAGTTCCATGCCACCAAGCATGTTCAACTAGGGGTTGAGAGACCATGATTCAGGGATGCTTCAGAAAAAGTTGGGCTTGATGGGGTAGAGGAGCTCTGGGATCTCTTCTAACACTGTTATTCTGCTGACACCTAAAGATACAGCCAGCGAAGGCAAAGAAAACACTGTATGAATATGGAGAGATATTCAAAGCTTGACTCCAGCCTGAAATCGAGCAATTGTTTAAAAGGAGGAAATAGAATATATATGTAAAATGAAATCATTCACATTTGAAGTTATTTAGGATGAGTTCTCAAATCTATGCTGAGTCTTAATGCTTTCAGTGACATGGAATTTGAAACAGGTTTTTTTCCTAACTAACTCAATATATAAATGGTCCATTGAAATGAGTTGTGTCAGATCATAGTATCCCACAAATTGGTCTCTGTTAGACAGACAGCACCCCCCCAGGCTTAAGAACTGTTGAGGGGTAAAATTCCACATAGAAATAACTTTTACATTGCCACCTGCTGGCTACTGCTGTAAGTGACAGCAATATAAATACAATTTCAAAGTCTTAATCAAGTTCCAACTGGAAACAGGAATATTGGTTGAAGTTACAAGTGACAGGAATCAAACAGTTTCACTGAGTCCTCAAAAGGTAGATATCAGAGTAATTTTACAAGTTTATTGGGGATCCATCTGGGTATTGCCTTAAGTAGGAGATAATCTATGTGGACTTGACTTCAGATGTGAATCACCCCCCTGGGGAATACACCCATGACTAATACTGAACAGCCCTTGTAAACAAGACATACAAACAAACCCTATGGCATGGGTTTATTCAGGACTATCTTCAGCCCACATTGACCACTTCCTCAAGAGTAGTTCTAGATGCTTAATTCTGGAGGGATGATGTTCTCTGTCACCTAGTGGTATAGTGACATTTGTCCTGTTCATTTCCAAAACAATAGTAATAATAGTGGCAAGAAGGAGGCAGAATACATGAGGTCAAACTATCTCAAGTACATGAAAGCCATGAAGGTAAGCATATATAGCAAGTGTGCATATATTAGTTTTATAGGTTTCAGGCTATACCCTGAAGAACACCAGGAACCCTATGTGGGTTAATTCATACCTCTCCCATCAGAGTTATGCACCTTTTTCATTCTATAATTATAACACATTTAATATTGCACTGTTGTTGTTTTGTTCATCTCTGTTGTGACACTAGGCTGAGGCCAAGCTTGATCTCCTTGAGGGTAATCTTCATATACTTCATATACTATTTACATATATATATATATATATATATATATATATATATATATATATATGTTTTAGCACTCAGCATGAGCTTTGGCATTAGCTAAGTCCTCAGCTATTTACTGAGTTCAGGTCAAAATAAGGAAGGAAGGAAGGGAGGTCCAGAAGAAGTCCCCCAGATCTCCAAAATCAGTCTTTCTATTCTACATCTCATATCTTCGCTCTAGACTCAAGTTTTCAAATTCATACCAGACTCTGCCATCTGGATGTTCAGCAGAAAATTCGTGTTCAAGAATTTCCAAGTGGGCTGCACTGCTTTTGTACCTCAAACAGTTCTGCTCTTGCTCCTGTAATTACTTTCTCAGTTAAGACATAACTATCCAAGCATCTGTCCATCTATCCCAGGAGTCATCCTCTAGTCCCTCATTTCCAAAACACCCTCGTTGCAGTCATACTGACAGATAGCTCTGGACTCTGCTCCTTACCCCCCTCTCCTCACTGCCCACTTTCTTTCACGCTCTTGTCACCTGGGAATGTCTTAAATAACTTCCTAATTGGGTCCCAGTCCTCAGCCAGGAACCCCAGCCTCTGCCATTCCTCTGCTAACCAAAATTATCTTTCCACCAAAGTCTGCTTTCATGCAGACATGACATTACCATCTACGTTATTATGCTCCCTATTTTCTGTAAGACAAGTCAACTATGGCATACAGAAATCATAATCTTCCCAAGCTTTGGGGACTGATAATCCTTCTCCAAATACACACTGATTTGTAATCTTGTGTACTTTCCTCTGGGTCATTCAGTATACATAGGACGCCTCGTCCAGCCCCACCTGCCGAGGTCACTCTCTGCCTACTGAACACTTTTCATGACCCAGGTTAGATGTTACCTGTTCTGTGATATCTTCTTTGGAATGTAAGTAATTGTAAATTTACCTGATCAATGGCAAAACCCTCTGGCTTTATGCTTCCACAGTACTTCTCTTAGGGCATTTCATGAGGGTCATCTAGCCCACATGAAGGTTCTGTGCAAATTAGGTAGAAATGTCCCCTCTGGACAGAGGTAGCTCTGTGGCACACTATCAGACTTGACAAGTGAAGTGAGCTGGATTTCAGCTCGGGCAGGTTGAACTTGCCACTTTGGTCGGGTTACCTTATGCAACAACAAAAAATCCCATCCAACCATACATGTAGGCCCTGAGAACTCAACCCAATTATTGCCTTCTATGCCAGTCTTTACCACCAGCTGGCAGATTCCTAGAAAGCGGTTAGATCAATTAGAATTTGTATTCTCAGAACCTAACACAGAGTAAGCTTTGATAAATGTTCTTTGAATTGTTGTTTTCTGAGTGAGAAGACATTCTAGAAGTTTGTCACAGAGAGGTCTCTGAAGTATAAAGCCATATATACTGCATGGTCTTGGGCAAAAAATTTGACTTCCTTGTGCCCTAGTTTCCTCATTTTATAAACTGGGGATCATACTAGTGCTTCACTCATGCCTTCTGTGAACATCTGATGGGAGACTACTGGCAAAGTATGGGCCAAGAGTATGTGTTACACAAGTATTGACAATTATCATCAATGTTGAATAAATAAAAGAGTATTCTGAGATGAACCTCTTTAAATTTGACAATAAATAAGACAAATTTGGAGGAAGAATCTTTCTAAATCTGTCTAAAAGAAAAAAAAAAAAACAGAGACAGTTACCACAATTTGAATGAAGGTATTACCATTAATGTTAAAGGATTGAAGATATTTTACTTAAGAGATAGAATCATAATATTTTAGAATTTGGAAGGCACTTAGAGGTAATCCAAACTGCTTCTCTTATAGATAAAAGAACTGGGTTAACTGACCTTTCCATCGGTTCTACTATTTCTCCCTCTGGCTCTTCCCAAACATCCAGCCTCTTCTCCTCACAAACACACACATGGTGTCCCCAGCCCCAGCCCCCAATATTTTCGGTTGCATACATTCAGCGCCTGTCTAGGGCACCATTCGCCTCTCCTAGAATGCGCTTTCACAGCTCCTTTGCCTCTGTCTGGAATAGCCCTCCTCCCTACACCTGACTCCTCTGTCTCAGCTGATTACACAGCTTCAAGCCCCAGTTCAATTGTTGTATCTTCTCTGGCAAAGTCTTCGCCTCCTTCCTCAGCCAAAGTTAGCTGTTGCCTCCTTCTGTGTTCCCATTCTGTTCATACCTCTGTTTAGCACTTATCAGAGCAAGGGCTCTGAATCCCAGCTGTCCAGGTTTGAATTCCAGCTCTGCCACTTACTACCTATGTTTCTCTTGCTCCTCTCTGTCTCAGTTGTTTTATCTATTGAATGGGAATAATAATGGGATCTACCTTATATATTAATTTATTCAACTAATAGTTATCAACTGCTTATCACGTGTCAGGAACTGTTGTAGGACCTGGAGTACTTACATGGTGAATAAGACGAAGTCTTTCTTCTCATGAGCTTACATTGAATGGGAGGGTTGAACAATTATAATCAAATATAATTAGGTTCAATCATTATTCTAAGGACCATAAAAATATACAGTAGAGAAGTAGACTCAAGAGTAATGAGGGTGGTGGTGTTTGTTTTACAGAGGAGAGGCAGGGGAAAGTATGTTAGAGGAGGTGAAATTTGATTACACATGGGGGAAATGAGTGAGCAAGCCACACAGATATCTAGCAGCAGTGAATTCTAGGCTGAGACAACTTCATGTGCAAAGGCCCTGGGGCAGGAAGGATGAGTTTGGGGGTAGGGGGTAAAGGCTAACAGGGCTACTGCCAAGTTAATGAAGCAGATAGTGGAGGAAATGTGATGCTCTTTATTCCTAGCACCAAGATTTTTGGATTTTTATCTCCTAAATATTGCCCCAATCTATTTTCCTTTTCCTTCATCCCTGATCTTGTATCCTATTATCTTTGATTTCTCTCCTTGCAGTCAAGCACCCTCAAAGTTATTTTCTATCCCATGACACAACGATCTAAATACATAATCTGATGCTACTGTCCTCTGCTTAATACTTTTTCATGAACTGACTCCACATTGTCTGTAGAGTAAATCCCAGATGCATTACCATGCTGAACAAAGTCCTCTAGGACTTAGTCCCTGCCCACCTCTTTACTTCCTACTTGCACATACACACCAGTCACACCAAAGTATTGGCTCCCAGATAATGACTTTCTGGTCTCTATACTTGCCTTAACCTGTTTCCTTTTCCTAAAAACCCATCCACTCTTCCATATTTTTTCTTGGCTAACTCAATAGTCAGACTCAGCTCTGGAGTTACTTCTCCTCTGTGCTCTCACTATATCCTGGGAATGTCCTAGTGTTGCTATAGTACCACTTCCCAGCAATTATTAGGATGATCTGTTTGTCTATGTCTGCCTCTCTGGTTAGCTTCTAGTTTTCTCAAGGGCAAAGAATTGGTCCTTAATCATATTTTGCTTCCCCAGGATGTGAGTTGTATTCTGTCCGAGAGCCTCAGAGCAAGAACTGTGTTCATGCCCTTCCTCATATTATCAGCTAAGAAGTCAATCCTGAATCTGTCCCATTTCAGGCTCACACAGATGTATCTGCTCTATGAGACTGAAAAGGTAAATGCATTGCAAAGGATGCTGACAATTTTCAAGATTCTTTAATCACACTCATTTATAAAATTCAAAAAGAAGACAAAATCCACATGTTTGTCTGAGAAAAAAGAGCAGAAATTGTCCTATGACTTTTAAAAAGATTTATTTTATTTGTTTATTTGAGAGAAAGTGTGTGCATGCGTGTGTGTGTGTGTGTCTATGTGTGTGTGTGTGCGTGTATGTGTGTGTGCGTGTGCACATGCACACATTTGCTGGAGGGGAGAGCAAGGGCAGAGAGAGGCTCTCAAGCAGGCTTCCCACTTAGCATGGAGCCACACACGGGGCTCAATTCCGCGATCCTGAGATCATGACCTGAGATGATATCAAGAGTTGGATGCCTAACAGACTGAGCCACCTGGGAGCCCCTGACTTTTGTCGGGGACCGCCTCTGGCTGGGAAAGTCCCCGCCATTACAAGATGGTGCTTGGCTCACTGCCAGCAAAATACGAGGCAAGTAAACAACGAACGTTCTGGTGAAGCCCGCCTAAAGGAGGACATAGTCATTGGTTGTTTCAAATTTAATCAGCATAGTAACAGGACTTTCATTGGCTCTCCCCATTGCTTGGCCCCTTATTGGTCACCCTGCTGCATATAAGCTAAGGAAGTTAACGAAATAAACGGATGAAGCATTAACACCATACCAGGCTGATTGTCGTTCTTGTGGGCCGAGGGCAACAGACTTTAGAGTTTTAACTATAAGTTTTAAAGGAAAGTCAAATAGTTGAAGAAGCAGGCTTATTTTAAATAAATCTATGTCCAGTGTCCACTTCTCATCATTTAAATGGAAGCATCGCCTGCCAGATATAATTTCTATACCATTATTATACTTTTCTTGATACTTAGAAAGGTATGGGAGTAGAATACAGATGCTAAATCAATTCTTTCACAAATCAACATATTATTGTCCTTTTTAAGCTTCTTTTTACATTAAATTCAAAGTTCTAGTTCTATTAGAAAATTAAATTGATTTTCTAAAAAGTTCTATGCACTTGCAAAATGCCATTTTTTTTTTATAGTTCTGTGCTTTATTTGCCAAAAATAATTTAACCTGGAGCTAAGACTAATCATCACAAAATTTTCCAAAAGTTTAATAAGAAAAAAGAGCTAACTGATGATTGTAGAAAAGCCACTGTCCACCCAACACATAAACCAAAGATTTACTTAGTATATCCCTGGGACAAACCCGCAAAATGTTGTCTATTGTTTTCACAACAGAGAAGAAAGAAATCTCCCTGAATTGCTTCTACCTTCTTCTCCTCCCCCATAATCATTCTCCATTATTTGATCTTGATGTCCCCTTCACTGAATTTCCATTACCTCTCAGGGGGGATCCGAGACCCCTCATGATCACCTAGAACATGCCTTCTCCTTTAAGACCTCCATGCACTTGAACATCCTGAACTCTCCACTTGGAAGGTGTTTTGCCTTTCCTGTTGGTCTGATGAAAGCTTCCTCATCCTTCAGGAATCAATTCAGACATCGCCTGCTCAGTAAGCTCAGTGAAGAGCTCCTGCCCTTCTTTCCTCCAGGCAGGGAAAAGAGTGGCCTTCTTTGTGTTCTCAACCAATCCTATACTTTCTAACCTCATTTGGATGAGCATGATAGGTATTTGCTTCCTAGACTATCAGCTTCCTGAGGGCTGGGATCATGTATTCTTCTTTGCAAGTCAGTGTCTATGTTTGTTGATTGACCAAGTGCTTGAGGCAGAGAAACACTGCAGGGGAGAACGACTCCCCATCCAGGAAGGGTTCACAGCAACGTAACCAAGTTACTCCCAGGCTGGCAAATGGGAAAGTTGGTTAACCTATTGCAGCAAAAGAAGTCCTGACTTGCCAATGTCTCCTCCAGAGATCCAGCTACAGGATGAAGAACATTTTCACTAAACTCTTAATCCCCAAACTTTTCCTCTCACAACACATCAGGGACATTGAAGGGAAATGAGTTTAATCCAAAGCAAAATGCTTTACTGAATATCATTCCTTTCCACTTCACCACGACAATTTAAAAGATTTTTGTTTCTGCAAGGATTCTAAAGTCTAGAACAAATGTAGAGGATAGTGATGAAGGTCTTGTTTACATGCCTTTATACCACCGTGTAAGGAAGACCTAGCAGAGTTTACATTTGTGCCATGTAAATCGCTATAGAACCAGATGTGGCTTACAAGGTACCTTGTAACTCATCTCCTCTAAGCAATAAAGGCTTTTTTTTTTTTTTTTCTGGCAAAAGTTTGAGAAACTTACTGCTGTTTTCTATCAGCACATACAACAGATGGCTGGCACATGCCTGCTTTGCTAAATGAAATGGGCTCTCTGCAGATTTACTCTTTGATCCCTAGTGGCATGTCCACAACACCACAATGCAAAATACCACAGCCTAGCAGAATCTAAACATTAAAAGTTTAAAGCTGTGTTTTTGATATGAGTACCTTCTGAAAAAAATCATGCTCACAGTATGTAAACATATTCACATTCCCACTTTGAAACCATGGACCAGGGGTCAAAAACTGAGGCATTTCCTCCACTGGGTGACAAAAAACACCACCACAAAGGTATGATGGCAAACCCCAGGAGCAGGAAAGTATCCAACCACTTGGATTGTAACTATCAAAACGATCATAACTGCATTAGGGGAAAAAATGTGGACAGTACACATTAAGGGACTTTATACTAATAATCAGTGTTACCATAACTTATGGAATTAGAAGAAGATAGTTAAGGTATTTGGCAGTCCTTTGAAGAGGGAGAGGAAGTGTTTGAGTTAAAATTCACTTCTCTGTTGCCTTTCTTTCATTTTTGTCAAGGGGAGAAAAGGAAAGAAACATGTTCATACAAGTCTCCCTTCCTCAACCAGTCCAATGGGAAATTTGAGACCACAAACTATGGCTAGTTTAATGGGACCAGTGTGACACTGTATCAAACACTATATTGCAAAAACAAGCTATCTAGAGCTTCAGGGGCATTTAAATGACAGAATTAGATTATCTAGTTCACATTACGGAAAGATGTCAGGAGAAGGATTCCACTTTTTTAAAAAAAATCGCAAAAATATGAGTCAATTCTCAGGAAAATGATTTGTTTTTGACTTTTCTTTTGCCAACAGTACCTTCCTCTGTTTAAAGCTAAATTTGGATGCTGCCGGCTGAAATCATTCACAAAGACACCACTATCCAGGTAAAGTTCTTGAGTTTTCCTTATACTTGATCTTGTGTTATTATTGTTCTTGCTTCTGGCAGTTTGAAATAATTTGAGAAGTTTTTTAATTGATAGGGAGCTACGAAGGGTTATGAACACATTTCTACTCCTTATATATTGATAAATATTGCACTCACTGTGCTTTATCTTCAGCATTTGCAGTATTTTGTTTTCTATGGTGATACATAACACATTTCTACAGCTTAACTCAATAATCAATTCTTCTAAGATATACATGTGACCCCCTACCTCCCAGGACAGCAGACAAAATTCTCCTCTTCCCTTCCTGTATCCACAATAACACTTTACAGTTTTGTTTTTAAACATCCTGCAATTGAGAAAAATGAGGCTCTATCACTGACTTCTAGTGGTTGTAAGACTTGTGACCATCATACATGATAACAAGCTTACTTTAATTTTTGGACCTGTTGTTACAGGTGCTTAGAATTGCTTGGTAACCCATGTGGTAGGCTGGAAGTTAATAATGGCTGGCTATCTTCACCCAGAGAATTTCTATTCCATACACCCCCAACTTCACCCCAACCCTTGCCAACCATCTCAGAAATCCAGGCATTTGGTCACAAGGAGGTTGGAAAACTGGTACAAATGGCTCAGCAGAAATCCATCACCATGGCTTTAAAAAAAAAAAAAAAAAAAGCCAACATAAAAAGATGCCCAATTAACTGGGTACTAGATTCATAGTATCTTAGCATCTATATGCAGGTGATAGAATATATTACAGTTACTAAAATCAAGTCTAAATGATCTTTATAAATAAACATATATACATATGATCTATAGGAACAAAAATTTTTGGCCTTGAACCAAATTGGTTCATATGGAAATCAGCAGCGGTGTCCTAATATTAGAATTCAGATTTGTCTAACAAAACTTCTCATTAAAGTTTTATTTGAAAGTCATTAGTTTTAGAAAGGGTTATTTTCCAAATAAAATGTTTAATTAGTGCATCATTTAGAAAACCAAAATGGTCACTCATGGACCCTATCTGTCCCAAGTTTAGAGAAAAATTAGAATAAGGAATGCCTCATTGAAAAATATCAACTATTAAAAGTTATATACAGCAATAAAGAGTATTTTCCCTTAATTACTAAAAATCTTTTAAGCCTAAACCTCTTTAATAGAAATTCTTCTCTGATCTAAAGGCATGTCAGAAAATGAGTATTTTAAATGGGAGATAAAGTAGAGACAGGGTTTTCCATGGAAAATAAGGATTTCAGTGAAAGAGGTCAGGTCATCTAGTTTCAGATAGGAAAGACTTCCTAGGCAGATTTTTAGGGATCTTGAAAGAAACTGGTGAGAATCAGATAAGCATTAGTGAATTATTTGGGCTCCATAGTTATGATCCAGTCATGATCATTGTTTTACCATTTGGTTGAGTCATGTATGGTATAAAAATGATATCAGATAATAAATACAAGTAAACTATTTTTAATGTGGAATGTCATGCAAGTTTAAACTCTAAAGTATAGCTTTTTGCACATATTTAATGTAAAATAGTTTTTGAAATTATAAATCAATACACACTACTCATTGTGGAAAAAATAAAAATGTAATATACACAGATGTAACTAATATTGACAACTTGGAGAATCAGAGGTTACAGGCTGAAGATACAGGGTATCAAGTGCAATATTTACCAATATGTAAGGAACATTAATGTGTTCATAACCCTTCCTAGTTCCCTATCATTTAAAAACCTCTAACACATCAGCTGTTTATTCCTATGTTTGCCTTTGTATTTTATAATGGAATCAAGCAGAAGATACTGTGATAGGCTGTTAACCTAATCTGTCATGAATATGTTTCTATGGTATTGAGTAGATGTCTAGAATATTCTTTGTTTTTTTTTTTTTTTAATGTCTGGAATACTCTTCTTAATGCTTCATTGTATTCTCCTGCCACTGTCACTGGACTTCTAAATTCTACCTATTTTTACTTTTATAAATAGCACAATATGAGGAAGAGTCTTACACATAAAATTTTTATTAATATCCATAATGATTTCCTTAGGATGAATCTCTGGAAGAAAAATTTTCCAGTCAAAAGATGTCTAGCAAGCTTTTTGCTATCAGAATCAAATAGCCTTGCAAAAAGCCTAACGGGGGCATCAGCCACATATAATAAGCAGGCCCCATTCTCAATAACATATAGACTCAAAACACTCAAAACACTCTTAAAACCCTGGCCAACTTGATGTGGGGAAATGAATTGCACTGTAATTTTTATTTGCATTTGTTTGAAGTAGAACATAAAAGTTCTTTCAAATGGCCCCACGAATACTTTATACTAATAATTTATTGGAAAGAGATAACACCTACCGCCTCTAGGTCTTCAAACTTAATGTCAGTTTAACTTTCTCCACGTGCTGCCAAAACACTTTTATATTAAGTTTAAGATTTTGTTAATCAGTTGTGTGTTTTTGCTTGTGTTGAAATCCTAAATGTTTGATATTATTTGGATGAAATAACTAGATAATGGAATGAACTTTTCATTTTCCATGTAGTTGTTTTGATGTGGTTTGGCTTTAGCCAGAGATGCCTTTCAAAATACTTAATTGGCATTGAAGTGATTATTTTTCTCATCTTCAAAATTTCCATGCATTTCAAACATTATGCTGCTGGATTTACATAACTTTATTGGGTAAAATAAATAAAATTTAAATAATACTTTTAAATGTCCCAATATTTGGCAATATCGTGTAGATCGTGCCCGCCTCACTTACCCTCCCAGCTAATTAAAACAGACCCCAGAGTTCATGTTAGTAACCTGTGGTAACCTAACCAGAGCAGACTGAACGTAAAAAGCAAGATAACTGAGGTGTTAACATTGCCCTGTGTATTGAGATAATCCACAGAGGCAATCAATACCTAAACAAGAGAGAAAAAGATGCTAGAAGCTTCATCTCCAAGCCAGTTCCAATATCTTCTCTAATCCGTTACAAGGGACATTCCTGAGATCAATTTCATACTCAACAATATTTCAGTGCTTGCAAACACGTACAATGCTATAAAGCGACAGGGTAGATGACATGGTATTTAAGGCTTTGTTTCATATTCCATTCACCAAAAGACAAATGCATATGAGAAATAAATAAATAAGAACTGTTGACATTTTCTGTTTCTCCTACAGTTACCAAAACTTTTCAGTCAGGAAAGGGTGTAAGTTAAGCTATCGTCTAATGGTTCTCATAAATTCATAAAAGTGTAGGTAAAGAAAATATACTTTTCAAAACTACAGAATTAATATTGATTTCATCTGCCAAGTGATTAAACACAGATAGATTCAGGTGAAAAGAAAGGAGATGGCAAAAGGTCATTCATGTTTTATTACCGATTTCGCACTATTCCAAAATCAATTGTCCATAAAGTATGAAGAGACAATTATTGGAAGAAAAGGAATAATCTTTAGAGCAATAGAAGCCTCAATGAACTTATCTACCAAATGGGGGTATTAGAATAAATGACTTTTCTGTTATGAACCTCAGTGGATCCAAAACATCTATTTCTTTTTTTACAACATGGAAATGTTTGGTTTATTTTGGGGGAAAAAAAGAGTTTTGATGCTAGAAGCTTCATCTAAGATTTGGTTTATTTTGGGGGGAAAAAAAAGAGAGAGAGAACAGACCTGAGGGGAAAAACACATTTAAAATGGTCATGGTCACACCCAAAATATAACAGATATTTAGAGGGACCCAAAGTGGCTTCTCAATTCAAAATAATTACTTTTTATAAAGTGTTTTCTGGATCACATTCTTCATGAAAATAGCCATTTAAGTAAATTTAGAATAAAAAAAAGCCCCCAAAATTATAATTGAATTCTATTCAATTATAATTTAATTATAATTACAATGATTTCCATAGTGGACACATTTTACCAACTCATGAGCAAAAGAAGTTATTACTTACTATTTGTCCCCTAGAGTAATTCTCCAACTGCACAAAAGAAATTAAATTCACATCATATTTATCCTTCTTTTCTTTCCAAAATTAGAGCTCATTTATGCATTACTGGGACTGTACAAAAGGTAACATACAAAGGATGGTAATGTATTAAGAAATAAAAGAAATATTTCTTCATAAAAATATATTGCAGTTTTCTTTTTGCATACGAAAGTATTTTAAATCGTACTTAAAAAATCAATAGCCTGCAATATTTTACAAATGTTCTTACAGACACTTTTGAGGCTGTGAACTTCAACCAGAAATATGTAGCATTTACATTGTTCCAGTGAATAGCATTCAAAATTTTTTTTCAAATCACAATGTCAAAAATATTCACAGAGTTTAAAATTTGTCGTAAAGTACAAATAATGTCAAAAATGATTGGCATATACTACAGCAAAGAGTCTTTTAGATGTTATGTGTTTTTTCCATATGTTTTACATATTTTATTCTAGCATAGATATTATGTTAAATTTTAATGTCAATAATCATAGAAAGAAGTGACGTTGGTATTTGTGTCTAGCAGACTGAAGACATGGAGTCATATCAAAATAGCAAGCTTAGGAACACTGCTTACTTTTTTCCTTTGGGAATCTTTATGTGACATGTTTAAATAAGCGGGAGTTAATTCTTTATTTGCTTTGTAGATCACATGAGAAATCACTCTTAATGGTTGTAAAAATGTATCAGTCTACACACTACAGAGTATTATTTCTACCTTCCATCAGGCAGTGGAGATATTAAAAGGTAATTTTCTGCGCCCTTCCTGATTATCAGTACTTACCTGCCCCGCAGCTTGCCAAGTAAAATTCATAGAATGGATATTGACAGGAATAGCTGGCATTCTCTGTTGTGCTTTTCTGAAATCATGTGTAAAAGGGGCCATTTTCCCTTCGGAAACAATCAAGATATCTTCTTCAAATCCTGGTTTAAAACAAAACAAAACAAAACAAAACAAAACAAAACAAAACCATCAAACTGGGCAGACTTAAAAGAATCCAAACCAGAAAACGCACGCAAAAAGAACACTAAAGAGTTGGTATGGGCCACGTCTATACACAAAGCACCTGTCTAGGTGCCCACTAATTTTCCTCGCTATGTGATAAGAATTGTGCCAACAGACACATGGTTTCAGGAAACGGAGTGGACATACAGTCACCGGGTGCTACTAAACGCGGGGTCCACCCCAAAACACAGGGTTGTAGAAACTAGCAACAGCATGATCAGAACAACTACATCAGCTGAGGTCTCTGGAGACAGAAGTTCATACGCTTTCAGATGGAAAAGAGCTGATTAAAAGGTGGAAGGGAGCAACCTTCCTTGGAAATTAAGTTTTAAAAACACACTTAAATGCATGCATCTCCCCTTTCACAGAAGCGCTGGAGAGAGCGGAGACGCAGGTAGGGAAGGCAGCGGGCGCGGGAGCCTTACCTATGAGTACTCTCGCCTGGCGAGCATCGATCCACAGGTACAGGCTCTCCTCCCGCGGCTGCCCGACCTCCGCCCGCAGCACCAGCAGGCACGGGAGGATGCTCCACAGCCGGAGCGCCGCGGCGGGGAAGGCGCTTCTCGGGGCCATGCTCCTCCGGACCTCCCTCCCGGTGGCTCTCGCCGCTCGACCTGCTTTGCCTCACCTACCCAGCCTGCGGCCGCGAAGTCCTCCCTCAGCCGAAGCTGCGCCCGCTTAGACGGCCGGGCGTGCAGCCCCCTGGCTCCGGTGCGAGAGAGCCCGCGAGAGCCTGCAGGGGAGGTGGGAGGGGAGAGCAGGCGCCGGCGGGGAGGCGAAGGGGGCGCGGGAGAGAGCGGGGACGGCGGAGACGCAGGACTGGCAAAGCGGGAGATGCCAGCACGCACGCCGACGCCAACAGCCCCGGGGTTAAATACGGCCCGAGAGGGAAGAGCGGGAAGGGAGGGCGCGAGCGAGGTGCGAGCGAGGAGTGACGCGGCTCAGTCGGCCGCCGCTGGGGGGCGCTGGGTGGAGGGGGGGCGCGCGCGCGCTGGCGGCGCGAGACCCTCGGAGGCCGCGTCCACGCCGCGGGGCGCGGGTGCGAGCGCGCGCGGAGGGGGCGCGTGGTGTAGGCGATTGCCAAGCCCCGCGAGGGGAGGGGCCCCTAGGACGTCCCTCTCCTCTGCCGCCCACTTAGCGAGGCGTGGCCTGGGGGGAACCGGGAGAACTAACACGCCTGGCGTGAATGAGCGCTGAGGACAGTGACGATAATGCTGATGACGACGACGGCAACGACTAACATCCCCATGCCGGTGCCGAGGCAAGGCGCGTATTCCTTCACTTCTCCCTTTCCGCGCCTCTCGTTTCTCTCTGAGCAGCTCAGCGCTGATACTTGGCGCATTCCCATCCGTGTAAAACCCGACCTGCGGTCCTGGGGTGCCCTTGATGTCAGGCGCTGGGCTTGGCTCGGCGCGCAGGGCTTCCATTCCGCACAGACAGCGAAGAGGGTGCTTTCACAGCTCGAGGAGGCTCTTCTCCCTGCTCACCCGGTGGCGCCAGGAAGGGTTCCCCTGGACGCTGGATGACAGGCGTACCTGACGCTGTCGGGGGAGGGAGGGTAGGACCCTTTAATATTTGCTGAGGTTTCCAGAAACTTGGAGGCACACGCGGTGGTACTGAAATCACAGGCGCTTGGGGGCAGGACCAAGGTTCTGGCCTTGTCTATGGGAAGAGTAGTTGGCTGGCAGTGTGGGCTGTAGTCTAACAGGGCCACCCGACATCAGCAAAAGGGACTTAACTTGCCCCCTGCTTAATCCCTTGGCTATGCAAAGAAAATGGAAGCAAAGGTAAAAAAAACAAAAACAAAAGCAATACTTAGAAAGATTTCAGACTCAGAAAAAGGTTGTTTACTTCTCTTTGTTCTTTAGCACCCAGATGCTGCAACAAATGTCCAAGGATCAAGTGTCCAGGGTGTGGTGTTTCACTTAGTCTTTTGTAGAGTGGTGGACACCTCAAGAGGGGAAAACAAACAGAAAAAAAAAAAAAAACAAAAAACAGAAGAAAAGCCGAATTTGTGCATGCATTAAGTTAAATACCTGTTAGGTCATGAGCAGTTACTAAAAAGAACAGAATATTTCCAATTATGAAGTATTTTCAACTTTACAACTGTTGATCTTTACAAGTAATTAGACAAGATGTCTAATTATGACTGATTTGAATTTACAGCATCAAACTTTATAAGTACTTTAAAGTGCTTTCTTGGGGCGCCTGGGTAACTCAGTGGGTTAAGCCTCTGCCTTCGGCTCAGGTCATGATCTTAGGGTCCTGGGGTTGAGCTCGCATAGGTCTCTCTGCTCAGGGGGAGCCTGCTCCCCCCCCCCCCCCCCCCCACTTGTGATCTCTCTGTGTCAAAAAAATAAAATAAAAATTAAAGTGCTTTCTTAATCCTCAATTCTTTTAAATAGGTACTGTTATTATTTCCATTTTACTGTTGGGAAGCACGGTTCCCAAAAGCCCAGCAAGTTGCTTGTGTTACCCAACTGGCAGGGGGGCAGAATCAGGGTTCAAACCTAAGCACCCTGATTTAAGAGTCCATTCTTTTAGTCACTACACTTCGTACTGATAAGTAAATCATAATTAGGTCCCAAGCCTCACAGAGATTCTTTCTTTAAAATAAATATATTTACCTCTTTTCAAACATTTTATTAATTTTGAATTCATTTCAGTAACTATTCTTTATATAGTGTATTCACATACATTAGGCAACCTTTAGAGCCCTTCAACATTTCAATGCCAATTGTCTCCCAATTAAAGATAATTTCAAAACACAATAGACATTTACTTTGATTCCCTAAAGTGTGGTCTTTATTGAAACTTTTTTCTCTTAGTCATGCTCAAACCCCTATGGCTCTTGGTGCAAGGACGCCCTCTACAGGCTGTTATAATCAAATACTAAGTAAGAAATAACTCCTAAAATGCACTTTGGGATAGAGAAAAAGAGGGGCTAAATTCTCTCCTCATTCAACTTCCTCTGGGTAAGGTCCCCTCTATTCACTTCTCCTTAGCAGTGGACACTTACAAAAAGTTAGATCAATTATAGTTAGAAAACCATACTATTTTTAAAAATCTTGAACTCTTTGGATTTTAAAGGGAAGGAAAGAACATACGGTATATGCCAGTCAGCTATTTCCAAAAGTAAGAGGGCGTATCTTTTTTGGGAGGGAAGGGCTACCGAAGACCTAATTCAGGCTTGTTTCTCTGTTGTTAAGGAGCAAAGTGGCTTTTTCATTTAGAATGCGGTCATGTTTCCAGTTTCTGTATTAAAGGTAAGAATATTTATTTGCAAATGATAAAAATTTGGAAATAATGTGCCAGGTGGTATTACAAATCAACCTCATTCAGTATGAAAATTCTACCATTTATTGGCTGGCTCAGTGGGTAGAATTTACAGTTGAGAGACCTCCCATTATCTCATCTAGGTGGTCAAGGTCAACGTCAACTAGGATAGGTCATACTGATAATACGTGTACCCTTGGTATGTTTTGAGAATGGCACTTTATCTCTGTGGCCTTCTCCTGAAAACCCATAACTTCTGTTTAATAGTGAGAAAAATATCAGAAAAACCAAGCTGAAAAATATCAGAAAAACCAAGGATATTTTGAAAAATACCTGAACGATAATCCTTGAAACTGTCAAGGTCATCAAAAACAAGGAAAATCTGTGAAATTGCTCCAGTCAAAAGGAGACTAAGGACACATGAAAACTAAATGTAATGTGGAATCCCAGATGGGATCCTGGAACAGAAAAAGGATATCAGATAAAATTAAAGAAATCTGAATAAATTAATACTAATGTATCAATACTGGCTCCTTAATTGTAACAATTTACTGTACTAGTATTAGGGGAATGTGGGTATGAGGGTAGACAAGAGCTCTCTATCTTTGCCATTTTTCTGTAAATCTAAAACTATTCTAAAAAATAAAAGTTTATTTTGAAAAGAAAAGGTGAAGACCTAAGTACATCCCAAAAGATTTGGCTAGCTGACATTGAAAATCAGAAGATTTCTCATAAAATTTGGATTTCTAGCTTCTCCAGACTTTTCCAGGCTTCTCAAGACTTCTTCAAGGAAAATTTAGAGATCTGGCAATATTCCTCCCTTACAAGGGGACGTGTGTGAGTGGTGGTGTTGAGTCGTGGCTGCCATTCAAACGGGCCTCCGCTTCTGACAGTTCTAACACTCTTCTGTTGAACCTGCTTCACCCATTTACTTGACTTGCTGGGCTTCTATAGGATTCTGAGTTTGCTACTTTTGGACTAGAGGAGAGGCCATGGGATGGAGGGGGAAGGTGCCTGAGGGGTCTAAAATCAGCACTCATCCTAGAAGCGCTGTTGTGTGGGAACAGGGGCAAAGCCTGCTATAGAGAAGGATCTTGTCAGTACCCAGCCACCCACTTGCCAGACAAGTGGACTTTCTGCTGCCCACTCTGCCCCGTTGCCTCAACCAGAGCTTCAGGTGTTGGCACTAAGACTGGGGCGTATCAGCTGCATCTTGAGCTGTGTTTGGAGGAGGGGAGCAGGCACACCTATAGCACCCTGATATGGAAAGGGAACCACAGATAGTAAGTGAATAGAACAAGTGGCCAAGCATTATTTTTATTAGCAGTTCTGTTTAAAAAAAAAAAAAGTTTATATGTATATATTTATATCTTTTTATGTCTTTAATATGATGCACAGAAAATGTCTAAAAGGTTACATACTAAACTACTCCCAGGGGTTGTTGATAGGGATTGGAAATGGGTCTGGGGCATGATTTTTCACTTGATGCACACATTTCCCGATTTCAAAAAAAATGAGCAAATGCTCTTGTGATTAAAAGCATTTTTAAGCAGGGAGAAAGGTCTTTTCTTCCTAGCTTCAGTCAGTTTCTCCTAAAGTAGGCAGCTGTCACCACCCTGGGCCAACACTTCTTGCTATGCTGCTCGCATACTTTATCACTTCAGAACTGTTCATCACAACACATGACAGCTCATTACTGAGGCACAGCACAGCCTGAGCATTCCTCAGAGTTCCATGCAACACTCTTGCTCTTCTTCCCTCACATAAAAGCATTGCTAAGCAACCCAGCATATCTCATCTTCCACAAACCGTATCCATTATTTCCTGTTCATATAGGCTCTTTCATCTCTGTGACATTTAACAGCCATTATTTTGTTTGTGATCAGGGAAAAGAGGAAAACAATTTTATTGCCCAATATTAGAGGAATGAGAAATAAATTAGAACACTTTCATAGCATGAAATATTATTGAAGCATTAAAATTGATGTTGTGACATAGATATTCAATCACGAAACTGCCATCACAATCAAGATAACGTACATTATCCATCACTCTAAAAGTTTAACCACATCATACACTTTAAATATGTGCCGTTTATTATGTTAACTAAATTTCATTAAATCTGCTTAAAATTTTTTAAATAAATAAAAATAATTGGTGTTTCACCAGGATACAGAAGGCACCAACAATAAGAGAAAAAAATTGATAAATTGAACCATATTAAAATTAAGAATTTCTTTTATCAAAAGATAGCATGGAGAGTGAAAAGACAAGCCACAGAGTAGAGAAGATACTTGGATGTATAGGATTCTTATCCAGAATACATACAGAATGTCTGCAAATCCATAAGAAAAAGAAAAAACAATCCAGTAGAAAATGGGCAAAAGAGAGGAACAGGTACTTCACAAAAGCACATACTTACATGCCCAATTAACATATGAAAAACAGCCCAACATCACTAGCCATCAGAGAAATGTGAATTAAAACCACAGTGGGAAACCAATTCACACCCCTCAGAATGCTTAAAATGAAAAGAGAAAGACTATGTAAAGTTGATGAGGATATAAACACATTGCTGGGAAAAGTATAAATTGATACAATCATTTTGAACACTTTATTTTTTTTTTTTTTTAGGATTTTTATTTATTTGACAGAGACACAGTGAGAGGAAATACAGCGGGGGGAGTGGGAAAAGTGGAAGCAGGCTTTCCACTGAGCAGGGAGCCGATGCGGGGATTGATCTCTGGCCGCTGGAATGATACAATCATTTTGGAAAACCATTTGAAAATACTACAAAAGCTCAACTTAGCAATACCACTCCTAGAGATAAGCCTAGCCAAAAAGAAAAAATAAAAAAAATAAAGGAGGGGGTATATATGGGGTATATATGTGTCCAAAGACTGTAACAGCACTATTTATCTTGGTCCCCAAATGGAAATAACTCAAATACCAATTGGCAGTGGAATGAGTTAATAAATGAAATACTACACAGCAGTGAGAATATACAAATACAATTACACACAGCATGGATGAATCTTGCAGACATCATCTTGTGCTAAATAATCCAAAAGGGTACATACCGGATGATGCCATCTACTAAAAATTCAAAAATAGGAAAAACTAATGCATGATATTAGAAGTCAAGATAGTGAAAAAATTACCTTTGGAAGGTGGTAATGATGGGAAGGGGATGTAAAAGGGGCTTTGAGATGCTGATTATATTTTTGTTTCTTAATCCAGATGTTAGATACATGGGAATGTTTATTTGGTGAAAACTCATTAAGTTGCACACTTACGATTTTGCACTTTTTAATGTATGTTATGTTTTATAAGCTATTAATTAAAAATTGTTATACTATATAAAAAATATCATAAAAGATCTAGTAGAACACATAGATGAATGTGTTTATAAGCTTAGAATGGGGAAGACCTTTTTATAAGCAAGATACTTGAAAAGTATAAAAGAAAAGATATACAAATTTGATTTTTAAAAGTATTTTTTTAAAGTATTTTAAATAGTTATGTCAAGGTTCCTGAGTTTTCTTTCCCCTGGGCAACCGAACATGGTACATTTTCTTTCCACTCATGGGAATAATTAAAATCAAACAATGCCAGATTGTGTGACTGGCTTCCTTCAGGTAAAATACCAAATAGCATTTGTACTAACCTTGAAAAATACTCATTTGTGAATTTTTTTTTTAAGATTTTATTTATTTAGGAGAGAAAGTAAGAAAGAGAAAAAAGCATTAGTAGGGGGAAGGGCAAAAAGGAGGGGTAGAGGGAGAGGGAAAAGAGGACTCTCCTGCCGAGCAGGGAGCCCAACGCAGAACTCGATCCCAGAACCCTGGGATCATGACATGAACCAAAGGCAGACACTTAATGCAGCCGTCTACAAAGGCAGCCGTCTAAATGCCCACTTGTGGATTTTTAAAAAGACACATCTAAAATTTCAAAGGAGATTAGCTAATTGTAAATGTAAGCCCTGTTGAGGGAATAAAAACTGGGCATAGTTATCACAAAACTAAAAGTTATTTTTGGGTAGACAATTCTCAATTTTGTCACTTTCCAGTTGACCAGGATCTCAGAGCCTATTCAAAACTAAACACACTCAGAACTGGGATTAATCAAAATGGTAATTTATTACCCTCTAGTATGTGGAATATATTTCTGGAGTCTAGAATACAAAAGTTAATGGTCTAAGATGTCCCTTTCCTAGCACGAAGCTACCTGAAAAACTCTATTGGCAATCAATAGGTTGGTGAATGTTGATGTCAATGTTGAAAGTACTGGATGGTCTGAGAGATACCTTATCTTGGGCAGTGAATCTCAACTGCTACCCAGTAGGAGGCATTTTAGAAATTTGTGGGGGTATTTCTGGTTGTTACAATGACTATTGGATACTTTGGGCTCCTAGAGGGTTTAGGCCAGGGACAGTGCATTTTCTGTTATGCAGGAGACGGGCACATATGAATTGTTCCACAGTCTACACATCTTTGAATTACCCCACTGGAGACTCATGTAGACGAAAACCTTATAAGTATGAATATAGTATAATGAAAACCTTTATAATTATCTAAAGCTAGGAATCTAGTTCTACTTTACATATAAACATACAGTTTTGTTTTGTTTTGTTTTGTTTTTAAGAAGGCTCCACACAGGACTTGACCTCACAACCTTGACATTGAGACCTGAGTTGATATGAAGAGTCAGACACTTAACCAATTGAGCCCCACAGGTACCCCTACATATAAAGACACAGTTTTAAATACACAATGAATTTTCCAAAAATGCAACCATTAGGAACAGTAACAGTCTGTGAAAAGTAAAATTGTGCTTTGTTTTGTTTGGATCTTTATCAAGAATTATTCACATTTTGGAAAAATCACATCACACCTCTGCTTTTTTCATTCTCCTGTACTTTGTATACATAATAGCTTCTGATTTTCTTACCTCCCATAAAACCAAACTCTTTCATAAAGTAGATGCAAGCATCTGATTACTTCACTAGGTCTAGAATAGTTATGCTCAACTATTTCCATTTTAAATTCATGTTATGTTAGAATTAATCTTTTTGCTTTGTTCATATATGTTAGAACATTATATTTATTATTTGGAATTATATGTGTCAGAGTAGATAATATTATCTTGTATTCTATTTGAGGATAATAAGGGGGAAGTAACAGAATATCTATTATAAAAAGTCAGCTCTGGGTCAGTCTATAAAAACTATCTACTGTGTGATCTCGTTTATGTGACATTCTAGAAGATCACTATAAACAGGGAACACATCAATGGTTGCCAGACTCTAGGGGTTCCCAGGAAGGCTTAAAGACAAAGACAAAGGGGATACATGAAGGAATTTATTTTGAGGGGCAATGGTAACTGTTCAGAATCTTTTTTTTTTTTCTTCTTTTGAGAGAAAGAGAGAGAGAGCAAGAGAGAGAGAAAACCACTCACATTCTTAGAGCCCTTGGTGCAGGGTAGGTGCAGAGGGAGATGGAGAGAGAGAATTTCAAGCAGGATTCATGTCCAATGTGGAGCCCAAGGCAGGGCTCAACCTCAGGATGCTGAAATCATGACCAGAGCTGAAATTAAGAGTCAGATGCTTAACTGACTGAGCCACCAGGCATCCCAACTATCCTGAATCTTGACTGTGGTAATGATTACATGGCTGTTTGTGTTTGTCAAAATTTATAGAAATGAATGCCCCCAGAAGTGAGTTTTGCTATATGTAAATTGTAAAATGTTTAAAAATGGGGAGGGGGGAGAAGAAAACACAAATAAAACACAGAAAATAAAACAATCAAAATGGTAACATTGATTTCCAGTGTTGACAATGATTGAAATAAGCCACAGAAATCCCTGATGACATTCATGCCTCCAAAGTACAGTTCCTACCTCTTGTGAGTGAGCTGTTCCTTCACATTCTCATTCTCAGATATGTGGAGAGAAAAAAAATTCTTTTTTATAGTATTCATGGCAATGCACAAATTGCATCTCAACCAAAGCCTGCAAGTTATTGGCAGTTAAGATTAAAACCTAAACACTTTAAGGGTGCTTGGGTGGCTCAGTGGGTTAAAGCCTCTGCCTTCGGCTCAGGTCATGATCTCAGGGTCCTGCAATCGAGCCCCATATCAGGCTCTCTGATCAGCAGGAAGCCTGCTTCCTCCGTCTCTCTCTGCCTACCTCTCTGCCTACTTGTGATCTCTGTCTGTCAACTAAATAAATAAAATCTTTAAAAAACAAAACAAAACAAAAACCTAGCCACTTTATTCTGGTGACCATTTACTACACCACATCGCTTCAGTAGCATAAAGTTAAAAAGGAAGAATACTGTGAATGCTTAAGCTTTTCCATTCATAGCCAGAATTATACCTCTAAAGTAAAATAAAATATCAGTATTTACATTATACTACCACCTGACTTTACTAAGAAAGCAAAAATAAAATAAATTATTTTCTTAATAACATCACCACTTACATTCCTAGAAGAAAAGTGTACTGTAATGTCACTCCTGTTGACAGAAAATGCAAGTCTCTTGTGTTTTTTATAAGGTGTTTACAATAGGTCAGTGTTTTGGCTAGGGTGTTAAAGGTTTTTTTGCCGTTTATAGTATTTATTCTGCAGCCTTCTGAAACTGCTTGGGGAAATTTTAACATGTAGAAATGTTTAGCTCACTTATTGTATATGATTAAAATGGTCAAGGGAGGAACATTACCTAATAAATGTCTTAATTTGGATTATATCCAAATAATAGATGTCAAAATGATGCATTATTAGCTCTTCAAAAAGTTACTTGCCTACCATCTATTCAACCAATTAAGCTACATGAATCAGTAACAAGAATATAATAACATTTAATCATTAATTGATGCCTTTTCTAAGACTCTGTCATTCAAATTCAGTATGATTGCTTTAAAGAAGAACCAAATAATTGTCACTTAATAAATTTACTTCATGATAACACTGGAATTGACTGTGAATTCAGATGATTCAAAAATTTTAAAAATGTACTTTATCGACTGTAAACTGAAGCATGGATTTAAAGGCAAGACAAAGTTATTGGTGTCCACACTGTACGTGCTACCATCTGTGACACGTAATCAACCTTCAAGTGATACTACCATTTCATTCACTCATGATTAGATTTGCAATTATCCCCCACACCATCAGTTTGTTTGTTTATTTATTTATTTATTTATTTATTAACATATGCTGTATTATTTGTTTCAGGGTACAGGTCTGTGATTAATCAGTCTTACACAATTCACAGCATTCATCATAGCACATACCCTCCCCAATGCCCATCACCCAGCCACCCCATCCCTCCGACCTCCCTCCACTCTAGCAACCCTCAGTTTCCTGAGGTTGAGAGTCTCTTATGGTTTGTCTCCCTCTCTGGTTTTGTGTTGTTTCATTTTTCCCTCCCTTCCCCTATGATCTTCTGTCTTGCTTCTCAAATTCCTCATATCAGTGAGATCATGTAATTGTCTTTCTCTGATTGATTTATTTTGCTTAGCATAATACCCTCTAGTTCTATCCACATCATTGCAAATGGCAAGATTTCAAGGTTTGATTTGTTTTTTTGATGGCTGATATATATATATAGATATCTATATATATATCACATCTTTTTTATCCATTCATCTGTTGTTGGATGTCTAAGCTCTTTTCATAGTTTGGCTATTGTCCTCCACCATCAGTTTAAAGTTGGTAGTTTTTAGAACATATCTAGGAGGGATGGAAGTGGAGGTAGAAGAATAGATGAAATAAAAGTGGCTGTGAGAAGATAGGAATTGAAACAGAAACTTCCTCTGCAAGCTACAATGGTGTAACTCATACTGGATTGATCCTCCCAGTGCATATAAGTAGAAAACTGGACAAAATCAAGAAATATCTGTTTTAAGATATTGAACAACAGGAAGTGCAAGTACAAAAACCCTTAAAAAAGGAAACAAATTAAGGCTAAGTTTAAATTTAAAGTTGAAGTTAAATTTAACTGAAGCTCAGTGATCACTCTGGGTTTTTTATGAAGGCACTTTCATGACTATGGAGCAGGGAAAGGAAATCCAAGTAAAGCTAGAAAGTTCTAAAAAAGCAGATATTGGTTGCACTGAAGCCGATGGGATTTGTGAAGCAAAGGGCTTAGAAGAGAGAATATATGTGTGTGTATATATATGTAGGTATATATATATATATATTAGAAGTACTACCTGAAGATTAACCATGGCCACAGATGTTAGAATGTGCAGTGTGGGCATCAATACATTCATCTTGCGTTCATCTCCATGGTTCAGCTTACAGCCAATAAAATACATTTAAAAAAATTTTTTTAAATCACTTGAATTCACACTCAGTTGCAATGTTCAGATATATGTGTATCTTCATAGGAGTCCCCGGAATCTGTTGTGAATACGAAACTGAAATTTCATGGGGGACAATTATTTTATAAGGCTGATTATAAGGGAGTTCAGCTATAAGCTGAAAATTTTCCAGAGCTCACCCAGAGTAAGAAGATATTTGAATTCCAACCACAAAAATGAAGAGACCTCACTGAACACCTGAAGCACTTGGTAGAGAATGTTATTCCTTTAATGATTGGGTTAAACTAGCTCTAAAGAGTACATTAGATTCACCCTAACAAAGCTAAAAAACAGGATTCAAAAGGCTAAAGCTAATCTATAAGTAAGTTAACTCCCTTCAAAACACTATCTTACACTCTTCAAAGAAAAATATAAAAATCTGGCATTCAAAACCTAGAATTTATAATGTCCAGCATCTAATAAAAATTTACTAGGCATATGAAGAAGGAAGAAAAGGTAATACACAAACTATAAGGCAAATGAGTCAAAAGAAAAAGACCAAGAAATGACAGAATTGATGGAAATTGTGGATAAAAACTTTCATGCACCTATTTTAAATATGCTCAAACATTCAAAGAAAAACATGAATATAATGAAGAGATAGATGGGAGTTATAAAAAGGATACAATTGAAACTTGCACACTTGCACCCATAAAGAATCTGAAATAAAAAATTAACTAAATGGACTTATGGGCAGATAGTTTATTATAGAAGAAAAGATCAGTAAACTTGAAGACAGAATTAGAAACTGAAACATTGAGAAGAAAAAAAAACTGAAAAAAATATAGCCTCATTGATTTGTGGAACAGTATTAAGCAGACTTACATGTATGTAACTGGAGTTCCAAACAGAAGGAGGAAGAGGAGGAGAAAACAATATTTGAAAAAAGAATGTTTGAAATATTTCCAAATTAGATGAAAACTATAAACTCATAGATCCAAGAGCCTCAACAAGCCCCAGGCAAGATAAACACAAAGAAAACTACACAAAGCACCATCTCAATCAAATTGCTGAAAACAGGTGATAAAGAGAAAAATCCTTAAAGCAGGCATAGAGTAAAGAATACATAGCTTAAGACTTTTCTTTAGGAGCAATTCAAGCTAGAAAAAATGGATTTTACAGTGCCAAAAGAAAAAAAATTACAATATAGAATTCTATATTGATTGAAAACATCTTTCAATAACTTAAAATGAAATGAAAACTTCTTAAACAAAATCTGAATAATTTGTCACTAGAAGATGTGCATTATAAAAAAATATGAGAGGGGCGCACGGGTGGCTCAGTGGTAAAAGACTCTGCCTTCAGCTCAGGTCATGATCTCAGGGTCCTGGGATTGAGTCCCGCATCGGGCTCTCTGCTCAGGGGGGAGCCTGCTTTCCCTTCTCTCTCTGCCTGCCTCTCTGCCTACTTGTGATCTCTGTCTGTTAAATAAATAAATAAAATCTTTAAAAATAAATAAATAATTAATTAGTTAAAAATATGAGAGGAAGATTATACCAGATGAAAATCAGAAGCACTAAATATATGGATAAATATAAAATAATCTTATCTCTTTTTAAATTCTCCTTAAAAACAATTCACTCTTTAAAGCCAAAATAACAATGCATGGTGAAGATTATAATATGTAAAAGTAAAACATATCACAGAAATAGCATAAAGAATGAGAGGGAGGAAACAGAAGTATGTATGAAAGGTTCTTCATTATATGTAAATTGGTAAAATGCTATTTGAAAGTAGACTGTGGTAAGTTGAAGAAGAATGTTGTAAAACCTAGAAAAAACACTAAAACATAAAATAAAGAGGTATATTTATTAAACTAATAATTTGGATAAAGTAGAATACTAAAAAGTAATCTAAAAGAGGAGAAAGAGATTCTGGAATTAATAGTGTCTAAATATTTTATTTAAATAGCAGAGATTGGGGGTGCCTGGGTGGTTTAGTCGTTGGGCATCTGCCTTTGGCTCAGGTCATGATCCCCGCCGAGTCCTGGGATCAAGCCCCCACATCTGGCTCTATGCTCACTGGGAAGCCTGTAGACACAGGTCTCCCTACCCACTCCCCCTGCTTGTGTTCCCTGTCTTGCTGTCTCTCTGTCAAATAAATAAACAAAATCTTAAAAAAAAATTAGAGATTGTAAGATTGAATTTAAAGAAGGAAGACTCAAGAAAGCCACCAACACCCCCCCCAAAAAAAGTTTAAATATGAAGACTCAGGGAGGTTAAAAGTAAAAAGATGGATAAAAATACATACCAAGGAAACACTGTTCATAAGAAAGATGGAGATGCTTTATTAATATCAGAGAAAATTGACTTCAGGACAAAAAATATTAGGAGAGAAAACTGTTGAAACTGGGTGGTAGATATATGACAGTCCATTATACTATTATCTCTACTTATGTATATGCTTGACATTTTTTATAACAAAACATTAAAAGTTGAAAAAGGAGAAATATGTTAATACAAACATTTTTTCTGTGTAGATTAAATATACCCATCATTTATTTCAGTTACCCATTTGAAACAAAAATAGCTTTTGCTGTGAATTTGCATTATTTGCCTCATGCTAAACAGATCTTCTCTTTTCTTTTTCTATTATTCTAATTTCTCTTATAATGATTATAATACTACATTTTTGGAATAATGATACATAGCAGTATTATGAAAGGTTAATAATTCCCCTGATGAAAGTGGATATTAGGTTCTGGAAAGCTGTGGGTGGATTTCAGTTTTATAGGGTTCCCAGAATTACTGTATATTTGAAACATTGAACTGCCCTTCAAATTTATAGCTAGGTTTTCCAAATACTCCAGAACAAAAAAGAATGTTTTCATTATGAACAGGATATTTTTCTTTTCTTTTCTTTCTTCTTTTTTTTTTTTTCAAAAAGGGAAGCAATCTGAAAACTGTTAGATTGAAATGTCATGTATTTTACATGATAACAAAACATTTCACAAAAGAATGACTACAAATGGCATGATCCCATATAGAAAATATGATGTCATTTAACTTCCATCTTCTCTGTTATTTACCACCCATTTAAGACTTTCATACAGTTTATCACAGATAGGTTTTATTTCCTATCTCACACAAGGTTTTGTAGATAATTCATATTATCTCATCACTATTCTCATCTTTAGAAGTCAGAAAAACATGTCTATGCATATTCTTCTCTAATTCACTAGATAACATTCAATAAATTTCCATTGGACACTGAAAGATAATATTAAACAGAATTTTACCAACTATACCACCTTAAACATATAGCATTTTTTTGGTTATAATCTTAATATCCTATATTTTTATGAAACCACACAAAACCTTACATGTGGTAAGATTCTAATGTTTATTTGGCAACTATTATAAAAGCCAGCTACCTTCATGAACACTAAGATAGTTTTGTTTGTTTTATTTTATAAGTAAAATTTATGACTATAAATTTGTGATGATGCCAAGAGAGATTTTATTTTAGCCCTATATCTGATATGTCATTTGTGAATATTTTCTCCCATTCTGTCAGTGTCTTTTGGTTTTGTTGACTATTTTTTTTGCTGTGCAAAAGCTTTTTATCTTGATGAAGTCCCAATAGTTCATTTTTGCCCTTGCTTCCCTTGCCTTTGGCGTTGTTCCTAGGAAGAAGTTGTTGCAGTTGAGGTTGAAGAGGTAGCTGTGTTCTCCTCAAGCTGTGTTCATTCTTCTGTGTCAGGCTCTCCAATTTTTCCATTGCTGGGTCTTTGTTCCCCACTATACAATTACTCATGAGTACAGACATATCAGACTTCAGAGAAGTCTTGGGGAAGGAAAGGAGATTTACATCACAGAAATGCAAAGGTAGATTTAAATATTGGATACCCCTTTCCCTAAAAGCTCTTTGTTTGTTCTCCCTATATTTCCCCCTGGCTAGTTTTCTCCATAGGCCCCAGGCTCCTGCCATGTTCTCTCATTCCTTTTTCCTCTCTTCTCTTTCCCATATTCTTTCTTATCCCTAGTTTTTATTTATTTCTCCAAGCACAGCTTTGCTAAAATTTCCCCTTTCAATAAGTGCTCTTAGTTCCTATTTGCACTTCCAACTCATTAAGATAATTTCCTAGACAAAATCAGCTCATCCCACTGTAGGAACAACCATGGTGCCAGCTATAGAAATCAGGATTCTCTATTAAAAAAAAATTTTTTTTACAATGAAGTGAAAGAAAGAGGTTCAGTGATTTGTCCCAGACAAAATATCTAGTCATTAGAATTCAAACATAGATCATCTGAAATACCTGTGTTTCTTAATGTGTTGATGATATAAGAATCCTCAGTTAGGCCGAGATTGGTGTTGACATTTCACAGAGGAAGACACTTCACGAGCTCACAGGAGTGGTGCCTTGTTCACCCTTGCTTATGTGTGCAGATCTGTCCAGGACTCTGGTCTTTCTGTTATAGAAATTAAATACCTTACATTGAGAAACTTGTTAAGTTTAGTGTATATAATTACTTAATTAACTAATCTAACCAATATTCTATTTTGAGGAACTGTAAGTTTAGGGAGATCTATAATTACAGTTAACAACTCTATGGCATTTACAAGGGACAGGCGCTCTTCTATGCATTTTATATATGTTAGAGCCCATAACTCATATAATCTTTGTGATGACCCCAATAATAATAATTATTATTATTATCTCCCCTTTATAGTCAAGGTCACACAGCTAGTAATTGCAAACCAAGTAGCCTGGCTCCAAAGTACTTACTTTTAATCACTTTACAATATAAGGAAACCATCCCTACTCTACATTCTGACTTTGCCCACACATTTTAGGATTGACTGTATGTCGAGCTATTCTAAGTGCTTTACATATGTTGTCCCATTTAAACCTTACAATGTCCTGGTGAGATGTGTACTCTCATTCATATTTTGCAGATATAGAAACCTAAGCTCATAAAAATTAGATTACTCATATAAGGTCATGGAACAAATAAGTGGTCGAGCCAAGACTTGAACCCATGTCTCACTCATTATACCATATTCTTTTTTAGAATGTATTGTACATATATAAATACATATACAATACAGTTAGCTTATATGGTAAGAAAAAGGATAAACACATGAACTTCTGATTTTAATTAATTAATGTATAATGTATTATTATATGTTAATATAATATGTAATATGTATTAACATATAATGTAGTATTTATTTCAGGGGTACAGGTCTGTGATTCAAAGTCTTACACAAGTCACAGCACTCACCATAGCACATACCCTCCCCAATGTTCATCACCCAGGCACCCCATCCCTCTGAACCCCCTCCAGCAACCCGGCAGTTTGTTTCCTAAGATTAAGAGTCTCTTGGTTTGTCTTCCTCTCTGGTTTCATCTTATTTTATTTTTCTATCCCTTCCCCTATGATCCTCTGTCTTGCTTCTCAAATTCCTCATATCAATGAGATCATATGATACTTGTCTTTCTCTGATTGACTTATTTCACTTAGCATAATACCTTCTAGTTCCATCTGTGTCATTGTAAATGGCAAGATTTCAGGGTTTTTTTGATGGCTGCATAGGATTCCATTATATATATATATTATATATATATATATGTCATCTATATATATATATGACTTCTTATTTATCCATTCATCTGTTGATGGGCATCTAGGCTCTTTCCATAGGTTGGCCATTGTGGACATTGCTGTTATAAACATTGGGGTGCACATGCCCCTTCGGATCACTACATTTGTATCTTTGGGGTCAATACCCAGTAGTGCAATTGCTGGGTCATAGGGTAGCTCTATTTTTAGCTTTTTGAGGACACTCCATACTGTTTTCTGGAGTAGCTGCACCAGCTCACATTGCACCAACAGTGTAGGAGGGTTCTTCTTTTCCACATCCTCACCAACACCTTTCATTTCCTGACTTATTAATTTTATCCATTCTGACTGCTGTGAGGTGGTATCTCACTGTGGTTTTGACTTTTATCTCCCTGATGCTGAGTGATGTTGAGGACTTTTGCACATGTCTGTTGGTCATTTGGATGTCTTCTTTGCAGAACTATTTGTTCATGTCTTCTGCCCATTTCTCGTTTCATTTGTTCTCTGGGTGTTGAGTTTGATAAGTTCTTTATAGATTTTGGATACTAGCCCTATATCTGATATGTCATTTGTGAATATTTTCTCCCATTCTGTCAGTGTCTTTTGGTTTTGTTGACTATTTTTTTTTTTGCTGTGCAAAAGCTTTTTATCTTGATGAAGTCCCAATAGTTCATTTTTGCCCTTGCTTCCCTTGCCTTTGGTGGTGTTCCTAGGAAGAAGTTGTTGCAGTTGAGGTCGAAGAGGTAGCTGTGTTCTCCTCAAGCTGTGTTCATTCTTCTGTGTCAAGCTCTCCAATTTTTCCAACAGCATTTTTTGAAGAGACTTTTTTCCATTGGACATTCTTTCCTGCTTGGTTGAAGATTAATTGACCATAGAGTTGAAAGTCCATTTCTGGGCTCTCTATTCTCTTCCATTGATCTATGTGCTTGTTTTGTGCCAGTACCATAGTGTCTTGATGCTTCCAGCTTTGTAACAGAGCTTGAAGTCCAGAATTGTGAGGCCACCAGCTTTGTTGTTCTTTTTCAACATTCCTCTGACTATTTGGGGTCTCTTCTGGTTCCATATACATTTTAAGATTATTTGTTCCATTTCTTTGAAGATAGTTGATGGTGTTTTGATAGGGATTGCATGAAATGTGTAGATTGCCTTGTGAACATTTTCACAATATTTGTTCATCCAATCCATGAGCATGGAAAGTTTTTCCATTTCTTTGTGTCTTCCTCAATTTCTTTCATGAGTGCTTCGTGGTTTTCTGAGTACAGATTCTTTGCCTCTTTGGTTAGGTTTATTCCTAGGTATCTTATGGTTTTGGGTGCAATTGTAAATGGGATTGACTCCTTAATTTC